>NW_019101865.1:0-87193 GCF_001856785.1 Myzus persicae | reverse complement strand
CCCCCCCCCCCCCCTAAAGTTTTGGCATCGGTTTTAGATTCTGTGCGGAGCAATGGATGTTCAAATTCACAATGATGTGTGTGTGTGTTTTTTTCAATGTCCATCGTCGATTTTTAGGGCAATAAAAGTGTTTAGGACATTGGCATCTTTCGCGTAGGAAAGTTAATATATTTAGTACTTTAACTGGTCAAAAGCAAAAATGTCCCATAAGTTTTGAAAAGCGTCGGAGGAAAAAAATAGAATAGTTTAAATTTCCGTTAAATGCGGCAATATTCCAAAACGTGTTACAGTTGAAATTATATTTTGACCCTTTATGGATATAGTTATGTAGAGCCGGGAGAAATGTTTGATTTTTTCTAGTTTTTTTAAAAATTATTGTCGATATACAATAATTATTGTTCACTATCGAACGTCATAACATCATTTAAGAGTTTCTGATTAGCTGCAAACAGTGTAAATGTGTAATAAAGAACAAAAACTTACCATAAATCTACAACAATGCAATTATTTATTAGTGTCTAAATTTAGAATTTTGCAAGAACCGTGGACATTTCCGAATTGGTTGGTAGTAAGTAATTCACAACAATTTTTCTTTTCGCTTATCGTTCTTTCAATATATAAAATGCATACAATGACATTATAAATTCTTCAAAATCAAGAATATTTATAAATTATTCAGTAGGTTGTTAAAAATGTATAAAATGTTCAATATTATTATGGCTAAAATTCGAAAATTTGAAAAAAGGTTCTCATGAGTAATTCATAGTGTAACTAAAAAATCCATAAAATCTAATAATAATAATAAAAAAACATTTGATGTTCAAATTTCGACGAAGAATAACAATTTTTTTTTTTATTTCGTCGCAATTTAAAAATACTATTCGTGGGTATACTTGAAACTTTTAATGTGTAATATTTTTTTTTTTATTCTCATAATAACATTTAAAAATACAATCTCGTGTGCAAAAACTAACTCAACCCGCTGTATGACTGGGTAATGGTAAAATAAATTACTTTAATAGAAACAATACCATGAAATGTAACTTACCTTAAGGACTTCGCATACAATTATTTTAAAACATTGAATTAAAATTCAACACACCCATTGCAGCAACCCACACGACACCCGTTCCATAGCAGAACGGTTCCCACTTGATTGTTACATTTTCGTATGCATTTAAATGATCATATAAGTAGTGTGCATTCGTATGTTCACAGTTCGTTTTACCACTGCACAATTTTTTGTTCAATTAGGAGTGTCCGGCTCAGACGACACACATTACGGTGATTTCACAGTCAGTGTCCACCTACCTATTTACCGCTCAGCCAAAAATATTTTCCGTGTACACACCAACATTTTTTTTCATTAAGCTCCATCGAAATAATATTTCAAGTAAAAACACAAGTTATTGAATTAATTTGTTTCATCGTCATAAACCAATTTCAAATTATATTTTCACAAGTTTTCTTACCTCTCTAGTAAAAGGCACGCCGTACTCTGGAATACGGTCGTGTATTTATAAACAATAACCAGTTTCACGTGTAAACGAGTAGCTTAAAAGTATGAGTTCAAATGCGAAAACAAACTGTTTAACAATCCATAATTTATTTATGAAATTTAAAGAAAAAACAGTGTAACCAACATGAACGACAAATATATTTTTATGTGCACGGTAAATATTTTCGCTTGAGGGGTCAATCACAGAGGTGGAAATCGCCGTAATGTGTGATACGGTAAATCTGTTTCGTCTGAGCCGGAAGTTCCGGCTTGAAAAAAAATTTTACTGCGGAAAAACCAACTGTGCACATACAAAATATACATCACACTCAAGTACTGAATAATAAAAAAAACCGTTATGGAATTGCATAAAAAATCAAAAAATATATATTTTAAACGATGAAAAATAAATCCTACATACCGCATACAAGGGAACTAATTGTTAGAAAAAAATCGGATCTATCATTCACCCTCTAGATCGAGCACAAGGCACTCAGTAGTTACTCACTACCGTACGAATTTCATCGTTACTTCTGTTATGCCCACAATGACCATACCTATGGTAGCCTATCGTAACCTATGTAAGGCTTTAACGGTATTAGGTTTTATAAATTGAGATGCTATAGAATTTAAACTTGTTAGCATTATCCGATGGCTGTTAGTACACGCACAGGTTAGGCCTGCAACAAGCACAGTCGAGTAAGGTTTTTTTGTGTGGAACCCGCGCACAGCAATTTGCAGGAACTTCAAAACTGACCGAATTCGGCTCGAGTTTAGTTTAGTGGATTTGAAACAAACCATTCTTTATTTTCGTACCATTACGACGTCCCAAAAAATCGACGACTAAGTCCCCAGCTGTTTTCAACAAGCGCTAGAATTCTCTTGGTTTTTGAACATTTTTTTTTTTTTTACAATACATCACATTTTTACGAATATTACGAAATGATTAAATGAAAATCGACTTGTTATATTTATTTTAGTCGAATAACAATAGTTCAATAAATATATTAGCAACTCAAAATCGTCACCGCAATATTGTAGTTGCCGAGTTATGAGCCAGTTATGAGCTACGAACAAAATAAGAACGATTGGGCCGAGTACTTTTGTTGCTTCAAAATGTCTGAACATGTACTGAAATATGCATTTGGATTCGCTACTCCACCATTTGCGCACAACACTCACCACCTTTAGATCTCAAACCGACCCACCCATGTTGTCCTGCATAACTTTTTGGAACTGACGTCAAACGATCGTCTCCTTTATTCGCGGGAATTTGCGAGTACGCCGTTTGTCCATAGTTTAATCCACGTTAATATTTCTGTTTCAGGTTTTACAATGCAAAAGCTGCACAATCGGACTCTTCACTTACACGTGTTCGATTACGATCGGTTCTCCAGAGACGATTCCATCGGTGAGACGTACATCGAGCTGAACAACGTAAGTGCATTCGGGTGAAACTTCAAGCGCCGCCACGTGTTTGAAATAATGACAATAATAATAATAATAGTATATCGTGCGTCGTGGAAAGAGAAAAAATAATTATTATTCGAGAGCGCTTACACCACGCAAAGCTTAATCTTTCCGTTGCCAAGTAGGCACTTCTAAATGGTATACTTCACTCCCAGGCCGAGTGATTTTTTTTTTAAATTTATAATTTTTTTTTTCAACTTTAATTCGTATTAATATAAATCCATACAAATTCGAGATTAAAACATTAACTTCAACAAAACTAAATTCTTCATTTGCCAATAATTAGTTTTGAACATCGTCGATACCCGAATAATGAGTTCGTCGTCCGACTTATTATACTTATCATATGCCGCTAAAATGATTCAATTATGGTGTACCCGAAAAAATGAAAACACTAAAATGCTCGAAACGTGTTTCACGGAAATTATCACACTATTTATATTTTCGGTAGACTGATGGGTTTTGTTTTTCGGTCAGGTAATCGGGTTACCAGCTAAGGTTAGTTAAGTTTAGCACAAGAGCGGAATCGCTGTGAACAGTGTTCAAGGTGCTGTCGTTCTTCGCAGGGGGTTTGGACACCAAATTCTGGTTGGACTTTACAAGTCAAAATAGTGCGATACAGTACTTTTTATTCCAAAACGGATCTCTGCATTTCTGCGAAACGTTATTCTATTTCGATTTCATCAAATTCGCTTAATACCAAAAGTATGAACTGAAAACGATGGAAGCTGCTTACGTTACATAGATAAAAGCTGATCTGCGTCGACGTGTTATAGTGAACTATTCGTACAATAATAATAATTATTCAACCGCGATGACATGGGACATGTATAATTATATTATTTAAAAACATTTTGAAAAAAACGGCAGTGAAACTTTCTCTCAATCCCCATCAGCTGCTGTAGTACACACTGATGGTATAGTTGGTAGTATGTGCTTGGACGACAGCAGTCGCATTGACTTTGATTGTTTTCATAAGCTTAGACGAGTGAAAAACATTTAAATTCTATGGCATAACGTCGCTCGCTCACCACTATATTATAATAATAATTAGATTTTATTAATATAATTAATTGTAGAAATTACCGTTGATATAAAAATAGGAAAACTCACTGATAATATTATATACGAGTACATTTTCGTAAAGTCCGGTAAATTAGAATATTTTGAATTCATTTTTTTTTTGTGCAAATTTATTTACCTAATCTATTCTTGAAGTTTTCGTGCAGACATTATCACGTAATTGATTGTTATTTATAAATTTAACCATTAGTAAAATTATGAATACGAAATATTTCACAAAGAATTTTCACTTTGAAATATTTCACTCTTCACTTTCCCCCTTCTTGAAATATTGAATACATTTTTCTTTTCATTTTTCTTTAAATTGTTGTGTTGTTTGATATACTTCACAAAATCGTTACAAGTTGGTCAATACAATAATTTCGGTTCATATCTAATATTATAATATACTAGACCACTGTTAACGAAGAGGCAATGAATTACATACAATTTATTAATGTATATAGTGATCAAGGCAAATGGAAATAATATATTATTAAGTGTAAGCAGGGTTTGCACTCCCGGGAATCGCCGATGCCGTTTTTTCGGGAATTCCCGGGTACACCAAAAACTGTCATATAACAACTGAGTGCTCTCTATTGCTATATAGATATATTAGACAGCTACCGGTGTACGTTTTTAAAAAGTTTTTGGATTATGAAATAAATGGGAAGAACTTGAAAAAAAAAATAAAAAAAAATGCATACAAATGATTTGTCATCTATTCTATATTATCGTACCACTAGGAATTCAAACAAAATATTCTGAACACATATTATTATACAGAGTGGAACAAAATAAACTGATAATTTAAAAATGAAAAATTGATACAAGTCAAACGTATGAAGACAATTATGAAAATTATATGAAGTATAATGTACTAAAGATTTACTGATGGCTGAATTCCATTAGTAAAATTAAAAAAAAAACCATTGAGTTTCAAATGAATTTACTACAAAAAAATATTGAAAAAATTAAAATACATTTGACGTAAGCAAACATTTTTACAATCAAATGTTTTCTAAAAATTAGATTTACAAATTTGCTTTTTAATAATTTAAAAAAAAACGTATTAACGTATTACACAGTGTTTATTTTCAATATCTATCGAAAATGTACACTGTAAACGTATCTCATGCCTCTATAAATAATTAAACAAAAAAAAAATTTAATATTGATTAGAACAAAAAATTGTTCATTAATTGTCATTTGATTTTGTTACACTTTATGTATAACAATATAGTATTCAGCAATACACCGTTTGTTTTCTCTGTTCGTTAATTCAAATGATTAACATAGACACGTGCCCAAGCTCTAGGATATTTAGGCCAAGACATGTCTCTGAAATCTTCATTATAAATTTGACCCGCTCACGAAATATAATAAATCGTATTCGGTAATTTGATTATTGATATTACTATTCAGCGGTATATCCCGTTTTCGTCAAATCTATTTATTTCACAGTTAGACGTTGAGTGTTAAAAATATTAAAAAGTGTAGAAAGGTTAATTTGTATTACTATAAATCGAATTAAATATAAATTTGACTAACATCAACCGTCATCAATTAATATTTATTTAAATATCTCAGCATTAACAACGTCAACTGTTCTTTTGTTTAAAATTTTTTTCTAATGCGATAAAAAAAAAAATCAGAGGATCAAAATAAGAGGCATCGATTCCACTAATATGGCTTTGATTTCACTAGTGCAGGTGCATAATAGTGCATGATAGTTACAAAATCAATACCTTATTGTTTGTGTTATATATATATTGAACGGTGTAAGTGCTTTTTTAAATTGAAATTAAGCAAAAAAAAATCGAATGTCTCGATGTAGTAGGTACAGCTCCATATTAATTTGGCTCTTAAACAATAATTTGGTCCCGAAATATTTCTGTACGATTCTCGACAATCGCTCACCTGAAATTTCTGTCGCGTTTTGTTCCAGGGAATCTCCGAATGAATAACAGTTGCATAACCTATAAGTTCTGCTGTAGAGTGTATTATAGGGTTGTTCTCGTGTCAAAACAGACGTACAACGAATCATAATAATTCGAAGGTTATCCCTTTCTGTTGAAAAAGAGGAGCTGAGGAACAGCGTTTGCCGATGACACTTAGTGAAAACTGAATTTAAACTTTTCAACGTAACCTCTACAAAAAAAAAAAAAATTTAAAACACGTCATCAATGCAAAACCGAAATTCAAAAAATTGTTGAGTCGCATTATAATATGTCGCATTGATAGAAACAACTGTTTGGGTTGATTTTCAGAGGATAAAATTAGCGAGTGGCCAATTTTCTAATTTATTTTACGACGAGTAATTCGGCTAAGAATCCAAAATGGAAAACCCATCCCACCATTATTAAAAATTTTGGCTGTGTACATTGAACCGGTAGTCATTATATAAATCAGTAAATACATAACCTTGATTCCCACAAGTTACAATGTAAAAATTAGGTTGAAAAAAAAATGTTAATAATAGTTGTTAACCCGGTGATATCGTGGAGAAAGCGGTTAGGAAAATGTATAGATAATTTTCGTTTCCATTTAAATAGTGTACTCAATTAATTTAAATACATCGAAATAAATTAGATGTACTTGATTATAAAAAAATAATTAAATACAACGGAACTCATAAAAAAAAAAAAACCTTTAAGTAAAGGTATTGTATGCATTTTGCATACATTTATCAAGTTAAATAACGTAAACATAGTTTTTTTAAAAAACTAACTGTCAAAATGAGGTGTCTTTGACTTTTATAGTATAAAAAAACAATCGTAAGTTACTAACTAAATTAAGTTTGTAACTAAATAAAATAGAGTTTTGATAAAAAATATTGTGCTTTATTTTTTTTTATTCAATTGAAAAAAAAACGATTATAACTATAATTATCATAAATATTTATTAGGTGGTGTACTCAGAGTAAAACTGACTTGAACAAGATACTATTTCCTTCGTACAAACACAATAATATTGTGTAACAATTATTACAAAAAAAAAAATAAACCCCTATGCTCGAGTAAAAAAAAAAGTAAACTAATGGATTAATTTCATCGAAGTACAAAATATCAAAATTATTTTCGGTTAACATGGTAAAAATAAATAACGTAAAAATACTCACAGTCAAACAATTCTGAAAATTTATTAGCAAAATTGTATGATATAATTTAATGCATCAATCTAATGATACAATTTTTTTTTATAAGCACCTACAATTATTGTTGCCCACTTTGATTCCTTTTTTTTTTTTTTACAATTTTTTTAGTAAAATAAAGTAGAAAATGTCATGTTATACGTACACTAATCAGTACTCTCTGTCAATTTGAAAAGCCAATCTTTGCCGTTACTGCTGTGGCTTTGACGGAGAAAAAAAAGAAATTAAAAAAAATTGTTTTCGTGTGAAACTAGGGATGAGTTACTAATAAAAAAAATGTCAATACGTCACGGCCAGATGTATTTTTTTTTTATTGCAAAACACTAGGTAGACTGATTTTCCACGGCTGTTTATACGTCGTGCTCACATGCGAGTAGGACTCTATGGGCGTGTGGGTTTTGTTGAACGTACATCTAAAGTCAGTTTTTCTATTTAACTGTTGCTTTTAGGTTGACTTTACCGCAAAACCGGTATTTTGGAAGGATCTCACGGCTCCGTTGAAGGATAAGTGCGGCCATTTGTTGACGTCATTGTCCTACAACCCGATGACCAACAATCTGACACTCGGAATTATTGAGGCCAGGAACCTCAAGGCTATGGACATAAACGGAAAATCTGGTGAGTGATTTTTTTTGCTCGACTATAAACACGATATTCCAATATTATTGATTTTTCTCAGCAGACGTCGTGGTTTTCGGCATTTTGCAAAATAATATATTTTTTGCAATACCCTCAACGTAAATATATTTGTTTGTTCCTTACACATTAATATATTTATAAGTCATAACGTTTTGGAACGTCCGTGTATTTTTTTTGCATTTAAAGTCGTTACTAAAACATTTTTTTTGATAAAATTCTGTTTTATATTTTCTAAGTATTTTAATTTTTTTGAACGACATCGACGTATTTACATCCACACTGCGACTTTTTTTTCAGAATTTAATTACACATGAAAATCGAATGACGAATGACAATAAACGTGATTTTAAATACTTCTGTGAATCTTCTGCTACCGACATTTTGCGAGAATCATTTAGTTTTATAAAATTATTTAACGCACAACAATGTTGAAATGAAAAAGTACTTTTTTTCCAAAAGTTGTATAAATATAAATATAAATATCTTGAATGTAATATTATGTTCGAAAAAAAAAACCAAGAACGATAATAATAATTACTGGTAGAAAATGGTATTAAATTGGCTATAGATTTTATACAAAAACGATCATGCGCTGCAAATTCTACGGATCAAATTAATCGGGGAGTCGAACATTATGTCGGCTACTTCCGAATAAATAACTTATTTATTGCAATTGGTTTCCGATAAAGTTTCAGTATAATATGATACCACGTATGTGTTTTCAACTATTATATTATTAACTACTAGGCATAGAAATATGTTTTTTATTGTATTGTCGACCAGATGGTCGATACCGTTTTCGACGAAAAAAAAATATACACATTAAATATAGATGAAATATTAGGTCCTAATATTATTATTATGGTTTTAATTAAGCTCAAATTTTCGATTGCCCGTACGACGTCACGGTAGTTCGATACAATTCTGCAATATTTATTCGTCCGTTAAAAAAACTCCACTGAATCGAGTTACTTTAAACTTGTTCTGCATTTTCAAATTTTCACATCCGTTCGTTATTTATTGTTGTTTACTACGGCCAGCCGATTTCTAATCCAATGTCGTTATGTGACAAGAAACTTGTAACGCCTTCCCTCGATTGTGGGGACATTGTATTGTTGAAAACAAAATACACGACACACTTACAATTTATGGTGTGTGCTCTATTTACACTATTTGTGGACCGATTTGAATTTGTCTCGTTTTGTTTATAAAGTAACATAGGTATAATACATTACCAATATTCGGGACGTCTTGTTTAGGTATAAAACTTATAAGCCGTAGCCATCGTTATTCTTTAAATTCGATGCAAAACTGAAAAATGTTCGTATACGGTTTAGTTTGACTTTGTCGAATTTATATTTTCTATCCATTTTGAGTGTTATCTAAAATTAATGCTTTTGACATGGATATACGTATATCGTGCACCTACTTACTCATATTGAAGGGCTCAGAAGTCGTAGGAGTTTCATATAATTCTAAATTATGCTGTCTATTTATAGTAGATCGAACTGAAAATCCGAGCTTTACAACGTGCAACGGTGAGGTCAAAAATCGAAAACCTAAAATGGATACTTCGTCAATTTTAGGATAAAATGGCGCATATTTCTTGATTTTCGTTATGCATACTTAATATTTTCTAAAAAATCCATTTTTTTTTCATTCTCAAGGTAAGCATTTCAATAATAATATTGATAAACTCAATATTATTTAATGCAGGTACCTATTATTGTTATTTTCACAGTTTTCATTAATTTAAAGACAAGGGTGCAACGCGCGTATAATCACTGTCGTGCTAATATTCTGATGTAGGTACTATCATTTTTAATATTTTACATTTTTTTTTTTCATAGCGAAAATAGTTTTCATCAAATATTATATATCATACATTTTTTTTATCATATTTTACATTTATTTTTCAGTGCAAATTAACACCAGCATACAATGGTTATCTTAACTATGAAAAATTTTGAACTTGTATGGATATTTAAATGTTTGCAGGTTTGACAATCTTACAATTATTTCGTACGTATTTTTCTTTTTTTAGGTCATAAAACTTCCAACTCTTATGACTAAGTCATAGATTATATTGTTTATGCTTTTTGACTTACGTTTTCTTGAACAAAACTGTTATGGAGAGACAATGTATGGCCACTTGTTGGTGTTAAATTTGTTTCTGGTTAGTTATCAATAATTATTAAATTGAATAATTTTAAAATATTTCGGGTAAACTAAGCGTTTGTCTGTGTTGCCTTTGTTGTCGATAATTATATTTTAAGGTTTACTTCATAAATCTAGTATTTCTTGGGCCCAGACCTTGTAATTATTGCTGTCACTATATTTTTTAAAATGCTATATCTACTTGAGTAACACATCGGTGATATATTAATCATCACTATTAGGGGTGTATGTTATTGTTAATTTAATTTAATTATTTTATCATAATCGGTAAATATTTTAAATGGGTCCGTCTTGAATACGTTGGTCCGATTTTCTCCTGTCTTCGTTGATTATTCCGATCAATGATTTTACAGGGTTTAATACCATCGTGTCAGTTTTTGATGGTGCGGTGTAAAAATTCCATTTTAGTGTGTCATGGTCGATTCTCCCAACACCTACCAACTATTGTGATTGGAAACAAAACAAAAAAAATAATTGATTCAACCACTCAAATTATGCATGCAAGCCCAAATTTATATTATTGTTGGAATCGTTTTCAAAATTTTAAATCTTTTTCTATACGGTGTTATAGACATTATGGCGAATAAATAAACCCTTTGGAATGGAGTTCAATAATTTTGTAAGCCATCCTCACGAATGGATTTCGTGTATTATTTTAACGCAATTAATTTTAACCGAATTCGAAATAGGTAGATACCTCTGTATTGTGTATGTGTGTAATATGGCTATATCTGCAGCAGCGTAACGGTAAATCGACCCAATTCGCGAAATTTACATATCTATGAAATATATAAATGAATAATTTTCAGCAGTTGTTCGACAGTTGGCGCGGTTTATTACTCACCGTCGTTTTCAATACTTAATACAGCCATTCGCGTTTCCGAGGCTTCCAACTCTAACACCATATTCCACAAGCATAATATATTGTTACTATAATGAATCGTACCTTGAGTAATACATTTCTCATGATTTGAAATAAAAATTCGATTACTTTGTTCGGAGTTTAAACGGTTACATGTCGTTACATTGAACGATGTTCAAATTGTATGCTCCGTGTAGGTAATCAAGGCACTAAACGTTACATTCCTTTTGTGTTTAACGTTTTGCTATACTATAATAATAATTACTTATTCAATGCGTTTATTCTTTTAAATATTATGCGTTTGATAAGCACGCAAACTAGAGTAAAATTACAGTGGCTTAACGAAAAACTTAATAAAAAGCTTAACTTTGTCGTCTTCAATACTTCTTCATTCCAAAATAAACCGATTAACTCCAACTCTGCTGTTATTTTTTTTTGGTTTTTGGTAAAGCACCACATTATTTATTTGATCATGAGTTACAAACATTTTCATGCCATTGATTTTTTTTAAACATTGTACATAATTTAATAATACATAATATTTTGTTATAAAACTAAAACATAATAAAAATAATAGACGATATTTTGTTTCTTCAAACATTTGCACCATGTTATCTACCAGGAGTAACCTTTCTCTATTTGATATTTACATTACAAATTCCTCATTATTTTCCTCTTATTTATATTTCATTTTCCCATTCTAATCTTTGGAATATTTGTCATATTTTTTATGATTATTGATATTAGTATTTTCTTCTAACTAAACTATTATTTTTATCAATTTTTACTAGATATTACCTAAATAATAATACTCTTTTACTACCTACCTACGCTCCTACAATTCTTCCTCAAATCCAAACTTTATTTTGTACACTTCGCACCCACACTCTATCCCCAGATCTTTATTTCTGTCAACAACAGTTTGAGTTGAATAGTTTATTTTTGGCATTAAATTGTGCGTCAAAATATTACTTTTGGTTTTAAATCTCTTATTTTATACGGATTTCGTTGGATCTCAACTTCTCGCTCATTAGTAATTGTTTTGATGCATAATTCGACCACATAATAGGATCGTGAGACGAAGTAAAACGATTATGACGGTTGACATAATATTATGACAATAACGCAAAGTAATAATCACGAAAACGATATAAAGTCATAAGGTTATATACCTGCAAGTTACATAATAATATACTAAATGGGTTATCGTCGAATGTGTGTTGGTAAATCCTCTGAAACCGCTTGTGGTTGTTTTGCGTTTACACAAAAATAAACGTATGTGTACTAGTATCGTCGTATTCGCGATGAGGCAGAGATCCAGGTATAATAGATTGCCCCCTAATACCCAAAACCCATCAGCTAAAACCAAAAACACAAAATGCGTATTCTTTTTTTTCGCTGGCTATTATATCATCGAGGGTTTGGAATTATTTTTGTTTTGTAACAATGTACACACACTAAACGAATCATGTAACACAGTGGCGAATAATGTAACGATAAGGCGCCGTGGATACGATCTGCAGCCACCGTTTCGTTGGTATATATTACAGCGGCTCGGTGACGGGCCCTGCAATGGATAAATCATGACATTTGAGATTTTCGAAAACATTTTATTGACTGCACATGACGGCGGTTGTTATTATTATTACTATTATTGTGATGAAAAGTGAAACCATTGTATCACAGAAGTCACGTACACACAAAACGTATATATATAATATATACACATACACATCGTACACAGACGACCTCGAGAACGGCTCTATGCTCTCATGTTTCTGTATAACACTGCGAATTGCATTTCGCGTTCGTATAACCACATCAGTTATTGATATACAACTGAATACAATCAGGGTCAAGCAGCAGCCATCGGTGAATGTTTAAAATACGAAGATAATTTTTTTATCTAATTTTAAAATACATGGCCAAAGCACCTATGATTGTAATATCGCATGATGCAGGCGGTACACGTCAAAAAATTATCCTTCTCAATTAAGGCTCCTGGGACTTAATGCCATAAAAAATGCTTAAAATATGAACCCATTTTATGTCGGTTCGAATCAATGAATGTCCTATAAGAACTGACATCGACCGACCAAAACATTTTAGTGAAAATCTATCTACATATTACGGAATTATAATTATAAAAAAATAAAAATGTCAAGCATTACTATTAATCTACTCGGGCAACAAAGTTGAATTGTAATTGATAGTAAAAATATGTTTTGGCGAGAATGAGGTCATGTTTATTTTACTCAAGGCTTTTCAAACATATTTTTTACAAAAAAAGTCTACAACTTCAAAAATATTACCATAAGTTAAACACACGGAACGGAATAGTATGTAATTGAATAGACGAACAACTCCGACTGATTAAAGGGGAGACGGTAGTTTGCCTCAATTTTAGTACATGTAATTTGCGGATCACGACAAAAGTTCGTAAGCAAAAGAGCGAAAACAAAATGAGCGAATAAAAATACTAACGAAAACACACAGAGAGAAAAAAAAATTACAATACAAATGCAATACTCTGCTTTTTAATACTAATTCGGTACCAGATAACTGGAAAATATGTACAAAATATGAAGAAAAAATATGCAAAAAATATAATTATCATTAGGTCCTTGTGTATTACGTCCAGTGGCGGCTGGCAAGGGGAGACTAGTGAGGCCTAGCCTCGTTAAACTATTGCGAAAAAAAAGAGCTATAATATGCATCGTAGTTATAGTTGTTTACAATGGACTTTGATAATATTATATTCAATAATATCGCACACATTTTAAACTACAAAAGCTTTTTGTTATTACATATTATTATATCGAGAAACACATTTATTTTGCCGTGTATAATATTAATTATCATAGTACGTGATCCGCACTCCGTCACTGTTATCGAAAATCACGAAAACTATGTTCATGGAACAAACGATCTCAACAGAAGCCGAAGAGTGCCGAGGGGCTAGTAATGTTTAACATAATAATCAATAACATATACATTATTATTATTATTATTATTTATTTTTCAATTTTGTACTGTCTTGGTAGTCAGTCTGTACTGCTGTAGTAGAGCTAGTCATAAATAGTTTTCATTACTTTTCTGTTTAGTGTTTAATGTGTTATGACTAATAATTATGTTTCCGTTTGAAGATTTGGTTGTGAATTTACTCGGAACAATCTCTGTTGAAACGGAGCTAATTAAGACTTTATCGAAAAACGATACCAAAAATACGAACTTTGAAAGCTACCAGGCAGATTATACACCATTATGACACCACTGGCATTGTCTATATGATGTATACTCGTAATGTTTAATTCGGGATCTTAATATAATGAATTGCTTATGTATAATCGCATCGAATCATAATGGTGAAAGTATTGAATCCTAAACTATTTCACTTTATTTTCGAATAAAAAACATCTAAAACGTAAATGATGGGTTTTCGTTTAATATTATTTTTGTTCGCTCTTTTTATTTCGCTCTATTGGCAGGATACCGTAATTATTATCACAACCAATATTCAAGTCACCTTCTCAAAAATTAAAAATAAACCAAATGCGATTTGAAAACTATGCGTCCAAACGTCGAAAAAAAATTACCATAAGATCCTAGAACTATGAATCGAATTAGTATACCATCACTTATGACGATTCGAATGGTTATTGGAAAACGTAATAATAACTTTTACGAGATTCTAGTTCTAAATATACAATACATTGTGTAAGCTATCTTGGGATCGCAAACTTTTTTAAAACAGTTCAGGACGCGATAAGAAAATAAAAATCAAAATCCCCAAAAAAATGAAAACGAAAACGAATGTAAAACGATAGCAAAAAGATACCAAAAATCGAAAAATATAAACCTAAATCAAAAACGAAAACAAATTATACCACGATAGACGAATTTTAAAAATTTGTTTTGTCTGTTTTTGAAAAATTGGTTATCCTGATAACTATTAGTTGTTACGTAAAGGCCGATGCGTAAGACCAACTCCTAGATGTTTAGATTTATTTTTTACAATTGTGTGTTACACTCCTGAGTTCGGGATCATTTTATTTTTTACTCTAGACGAGTGGTTCATTTTACTTATGCACTTTTAAAACATAAAGGTGTTTTAGACTTTTAATTTTCATATACGATTATAATTAAATGTTATGATTTTAATTTGAGCGTTGAGGACAATTAATTGTAAGTCTTAAATACCTACCAATGTATTGTACGTCTACCATAAACTATACACAAATTAAATAAACAAAATTACCAAAAACGTTATTTGAAAACGACGTAGAGAAATAACGTTTTTAAAAACGTTTTCCATCCACGCGGTATTGTCACAATAATTATTATTAACGGGCTGACATCGATTTTTAAATCGCACTCGCACACGTCCACCACGGGAGAGACGATAATAAAATATTATCTCGTCCGTCGAATGCTTTTTACCGGAGACGTTCGACGGGATTATATTATTACCATCGTGATACGGTGTGCCGGTGCTTTCGCGGGGAAATCCGGAGGTTAGTGTCGGCAGACCGTTTCGAGTTCGCGTCAAACGTCGACGGGAAACTTGCAGGAACGAAAGAGGTTTTCAAAGTACCACCCGCTTTTGGGCCCGTATATTATTATAATAATGATAGCTCTTAGCCGCCGGTGCACGTAAAGTTAACGAGATCTCTTCTCGCCGCCGCCGCCGCCGCCGCCGCCGCTGGGGATACGCGAAATACATCACTCGCACACTTCATCTCCTTCTCTCTGAAACACACACACGCACACACACACCTGCTATTCACATGTGGGGACGGTAAAATGTATGCAGGACCCACCGTATTTCGGTAACAACAATAATATCGGTCTCGGAGACGTGTCACTAGGAATATTTTCCAACCTCTAGGGAAGTCTTTTCTTTTGAAATAACTTAATTATTACGAGTGCGAATAGAACAAAAGTATGCACACTACTGCACGTCTGCACCGCAGGAGCAGTATTGATTCGTGTATATTTTTTTCCCCATCGATCGGCCACACTGCTAAACTGCTTACAAATCAAATACGTTTTTTGAATTTCCAAAAATCTTCGTGCTCTCCTCTATCTTTGGGTATAAAATACTTGTCGTTTGAGTCATTTACAACCACACGAGTTGACTTAAACACACTGGAGCATGTGATCCATATTTAAAAACATATTTTTTTACCGAAAAATTCCTTGTCTCTGGAAAATCCCATAACTATACATTCCCAGGAATTTGAACATCACTTATTGGTCCAGCAAGTCATAAGGTCCAACATACAATGTTTTCCGCTGTAAATTAGTATATTAATTTTAATGTCCAATCATGTACTGTGGTATATTATTTTATATGACAATTTTTCAAGAAAACCAAACGATTTGTGATACAGTGATTTCGTTTATGTCAATTTATTCAGTTCTGGATAATTTTGAAGTTCTTGATAAGTCTGTTCGTTTTTATGAGCAATCGATGCATAACTCAGAGGGAAACATCGATGTTGCAAATTTAATGTTTAGTATATAACTGCATGGTGTAGATAACAAAACCAATTATTGTTCATATGTAGCTAATAATTTGCTATTTTTAGATTTAATAACTGTTAGGCATCGTATTTAATCGTTTGGTTTTTAAGTAAAAAGTGTTATTCTTAAAGTAATAAATTCAATTTAAAAATACTAGTTTAAAATCCTATGGGTGAAACAGTGGTAATTAAAATTTTGCCAAATAAAACATTCTAAATTAAAATATTTTCGACTGTATGGACTGGACAAAACATTTATTAGGCTATACAAATCGCAAAATATGTTGGACCATACCACACTCTAACCTTAACTTTTTGGGGCGAAATAAACTGGACTAAAATGGCATATGACAAACATTTTTGGACTAAATCTGGACCTTATGAATTGAACCAAAATTCTGCTAACCGATATTGCCAAATAAAAATAAAAATAAATATAATAGTCAAACGTGTGACAAAAATAATTTTAGAAAATAGTATTGCTCAATATTAATTTATCGAGAGTATTAACTTAATACGGTTTATTTATCTAAACATTTTATTACAATCGCAATTTTGTCCTTCGTGTAATATTTTCCTAGTAAAATGATATTGAGGGCACTTTCATTCTAGGATAATTTTGCTACTCCCCCCCCCCCCAAACACCGGTAATATCATCGGTGGATGGTATGATAATGATAATTAGGGCTCGGATGTTTATGCACTTAAAATTACTGTAATATGCATGCATTTATGCACTAAAAAATTACGAAATATTCAAACAAAATATGCGCTAAAAATGATGAAATATGCATTTTTAGTCAATAAAAACACCAAAATATGCACAAAAAAATTTGAAAGAGACCACTTACATTTCGGCATTTTTAAATTAAAGTAAAACTGACCGCGGAAAAATATAAATAATAATAGGTACTCTTAACGACCGACCGGGAAACACGGCGATTAAAATCGTACTAATACGTGGCCTGGTCGTCGCCACATACTCATGGCATGAAGTGTATACAAAATTCTATTATTAAATCGTTATCTAATAAATATTCCAGACAAGCACGATATAAAAACACCTAATAAGGAACATAATTAATATTTTACGTTAAATTGTCTTGAAATATGCATTTATATTCTTAAAATCCAAAATTATAATATATAAAAAATACAATATGCAAATATTGATATAATATAAATATGCAAAAATAAAAATAGCATTATTTTATTCAGTAGAACATTATTCAAATTTGTATCCAGGTTAGCAATAAATTGGATAAATAGAAAAAAATATGCAATTTCATAAACATCCAAGCCCTAAATTGATAATATTAGCGTAGCTCCGTTCGTAGTATAATAATATGATGTATGTTGAAAAGTAATTCATTATTTTCGGTGTGTAATCAACAACTATTTCTTATACCATCTGTAAGCAAATAAGTTTAAAAAAATGAATGGTTTTTTTATTTTGTAATTTCATCGAGATATTTCAAGAAGAGTGAAACTTTAAATTTTGAAACGTTTCAAATTCATAACCATCGGTACGAATCAATTATAAATGTCTGTAATTTTTCAATTAATTTTTGCCGAAACAAAATAACGTATCTCACATTTATTCGTACAACTGTAATCAAGGGAAAAAAAGGAAAATAAGGATGTTAGTAGATCGTCGATGTTATTAACAGGGTTTTAGTTTAAACTACTTTTCATCGGAGTTCCGGTGTGCATTTATTACTGCTCTTTATCGTATTTTCATTCGACGACTGCAAAAACGCGACACGTTTGCTTTTGTTTTATCGTTTTGTGAGCGAACGTCCGATTAGGCAATAACAACGTTGCGATATCTCATGAATCCAACCGACGGAAATGAAAAAAAAAACCATAACACTGTGTAAAAAACGTACCCTCTCCGACCATAATAATTATAAAATTAGGTTAGGTTAGGCGAGTGACGTGTGGTGACCAAGAAAAAAAGGCATAATAACGGAGAAAAAAAAATTCATTAAAAACAGCATACATTGAACAATATTTCATTACAAAAATATGTACACTCATATAATATGAAGTTTATTACTAGAGTGTTAAGTATATTTTGATTAGGTACATGTTAAAAAAAATTTGTTATTTTACTTTGTACCATTTTGTGAAAAAATAAAAAACCATGAATTTCCTTTTTTACTTTTTCAAAGTTTGTTTTCGAACCTATTTACTAACGTATTGCCTTTTATTGAAAACTATTATTTCATAAACCACTGATAATATGACTCGTAGTCGTTGTAGAAACAGAATATCTGTCTAAATTCTATTTTCACCGTATGATGATATATAACACGTAATGTTGTAGTATGAACTAAATCAGTCCGAGTAACATTTCCATATCTGATCTCGACCAGACATTGTTTCCTGAGCTTTCAGGCAAAGATCGACTGATATTACAAAGCTCTGTTCAAACTTGTCCCGGGCAAGTGGTCGTATTTTGAAACCAATCGACAATCATCGCTCACGGTTCTTTGCCAAAGTTTAAAAACCATTGAAGTAGACCCGAAAAAACTAAAAATTATTTTCAAAAAAGCACAAATGATAAGTAGGTTAATGTATTATTTTATTTTTCTATTAGCCATTAGTACCGTAGTAGGTTAAATTCACTCTTGAAAAAAAAAATTCATTTGAAAAGTCATTGTGTGTGTGTAAAAATATAAAATACACTACTATTCTGTTAAAGTCTCAAGTACCCACGAATAATATTTTTAAATTACAACATAATAACTTAAATTATTATTGGTAGTTATTTAATATGTAATTTCGTCCTAGGTTGGGTTAGGTCCTACAAAATGTATTTAATAATTTATTTTAGAAGTTTCAAGTACCAATGAGTAATATTTTGAAATTACTACACAACACCAAAATCCATTCTTTGATAAAATATCTTATTTCGTCAAAATGTAAGCTTAAAATAACCATTACAAACACTGTATTCATATGTTTTTTTTTAGATTTTTGGTAGCAAAAAACCTACTTACTTGGTAATTCTGTAAACCCGCTGCTAATCGTGTTATACATTTTTAATCCAAAGCTGTAGATAATTGAACATTTTATACATTTCAACTAAAAATAATTTGTAAATTTTCAATTTGATAAATGTTGTCGAATATGAACTAAATGCCTATAAAAAAATATGTATTTTTAATATTTCTTGACTGTTGTTGTAACAATATATTAACAAGAATCTTATATTAAATTGTCAAGCTTTTTAACCAAAGAATGCATCTGTAGTGATATTTACCCCAAAGAAACTAATAAAATCGAAAACTAAAAATGTTTGTAAACATCTCAAAAAAAGTAAAATAATATGAACAAGTATTTTTTAAATTGTATCAATTATAGAAAATGATAAAATAAACATTTAGTGAACATTTTTATAAACAGAAAGTTGGGTAATCGTTTCATAAGAAATTTAATGAATATAAAATGTTGTAAAAATAAACTTCAATCACTCACAAAAAATTAGATATGACATATTTTTTTTTGACTTAGGTAGAAAAACTTATGAAAAATCTTGTATACAATTTCAAAAGAAAAATTTGTATGAATTTCTAACTCAAAATATTTTACAAAGTGACTCTTTAAGTATTGTGTCAAAATTTGAAATTCAGCCAATCATAAAAAATTATTTTTTATTTACCCTAAACTTTTAATATATTTCCACTATCAACAATTTACGAAGAACCTTATTATATTGCATTTGTAAATTTTTTGAACGAGCAAACATATTTTTATCAACATGCATTTAAAAAAACCTAACAAAAATTGAATATAGCAAATGCCTATAAATAGTTCAATATGAGTCAAAAAAATGTGTGTAAAAATTCCCATTTCTTCTCATTTTTTTTCTTGCTTTTCAAACGCTATTGAAAATTATTGAGAATTTTAAATTTTATCCTCCCAAACGTACCAATTAGATTCACATTCACCCTGGAAAAATTACCGAAGTTATCAAAGTATTATTTCGACTACTTATCGTGTACACAAGTCAAGAAAACAATGAAAAAAAATGAATACGCACTGGAAACTCAATATACTCATCTATCCACTTCAATCTAAAATGTACATTGTACGACTTACGACGTTGTGTCACGAAGCCGACGAACAAATATGGCGTACACAATTTTTTCAAATACATTTTTTTTTTTTATTTTGGCGCTGACAAGTGACAACAAGTGTCTTGGCTGTCAAAACAGCTTATGAAATTTAATTTTCAAATTCGATACAATAATTATATTTTTGTATTATAATAATTATTGGTATTAACAAGTATTGCGATAAATTGGAAAAACCATTACGTCTTGAAGAACCCATGAATAAGGCGGGACTTAAAAATGATGTATCACTTTTGCCTATACAACACGCCGTGTTACTCGTAATCTGTCTGAATGATAATTAATAGGGTAAAGACTTTCATGCACTAAAAAATCATCGATACGCATTTAAAAATATACACACAAAAATAAAAAAATATGCTGTTAAATACGCTGTTAAATATGCCCCACAAAAAATTAAAAGACTAAAATTTATAGCTATAGGGATCAAATTTTTTCTTTAAATATTTCTTTAATCTTTAACTTTAATAATTGTATATTATATTTCTGTAAGCTTTAACTTTATTTATTTTACTTATTTTACTATACTAAATTGATTTAGAATCTTTTTAAATTTTGAATCTCATTCTTCTCTATTAATTACTATTCTGCACCGCATAAAACAAAAAAGGTATTTAAAAATAACTGTTGAATTATTCTCAAATATTTACAATATCTAAATCAAAATCGCACTGAATTCCAAATAATTCTTAGATGATTTCTCGCAGAGAACATATTTTATCATTCAGAATTGTCTTGTATTACATATAAATTTGCATGTTTGAAAAACCTTAAAAATATGCCCTAAAACTTAAAATATGTCCTTTAAAACCAAAAATGTCAAAATATACAAAAATATGTACTAAAACGAGCTTTTTGTCACAAACGTTTTGAAATGTATTGTGTAATATTACTCTGCATACGATAAAGTTAACCAGAAAAATATGCAAATGCATGAAAGTCCTTGCTCGAATAATAACTAATATTGATGTTATATAAATTATTTTCACTGCTGAGTTTTTTTTTTTCTAAGAGAACAACGTTTCTGCAGTGTTTATTTGAAAGGTTAGGTTTTCAGTAATCTTTTCAGCATCTCTAGAAATTATAATAGGTTATTAAGTTTTTCATTGCTGCCAATACGAACGTAGAAAGGTTTTTTCTCATCATAGGTAAGATTCGCTATTTTTTCTCTGTATTTTTCGTCATAACCACCAAGTTGAAACTCGAGTATTTTATTTAAATGGACAAAAGAATGTACATAAGTACTCCGTAGCAGTGAAAAAGTTGATAAAGCTCTTTTATTTTTGAAAACATATTTAACATAATTTTTTAAAAAACATAACCAGTATTTTTGTGTTTTATAAATTATGTCATGTTACATATACACTTATACACGTATTACAGAACCAAATAAAAACATTAAATTAATATTATATTTCTTTCAATTGAAATGTCTCATCCAATATGGGAGATCTTACAACAGTAAATCGTTACATAAAGTTATGTTGTTGGACTCCACGCGAGTTATACTCAGTATTTAAAAGTGAGCAACTAAAATTAAATAAGAATAAAATTAATTCTAAAAAATGTTTCAGTAAATTTTATTCAGGGCTGCGACTTACATTATAATAATTTACGTATGACGTGCCTATGAAATTATTTCATTTTTTATCTGCATATTAACTTCGATGAACCTAATATAATAATAATAATAATAACAATACAAATATAGGTTATTTACACTTTCTTTTGATCAAGTCATTAAAATGTCGATAATTTGACGGTTTGCGGCGTCTCCAGTTCCATTGATTAAATTATTGTCGAGTAATATACTGTACAATAATCTTTACATTTAAAGACAATAATATTATAGAATGTAATATGAACAATAAATTATTGTTTGTTGTAGTCAACCTGTGGTTTCGAGTTTGGACCGTGGTATAAATCGCGACCACCGACGTTTCGGGGGTGGTTTATTTTCCGAGGTCGTTACAATAATATCGCAAAGCCTACAGTCGTTCGAAACGGTATGTTTTGGCAAACAATAGGGTCCAAGGGCCTATCCGGAATTATTTAAATCATTAACTTACAACGTCCGACCGAGTTGCAACTTTGTTTTCGTTGGGACCACCACCGCCGCCACCGAAAACGGGACGAAAGTACTAGCGTACTTTGAATTTCCGTAGCTCCGTCGCCGAGCGTATCGGGGGTGGGGGGAGGGGCGGTCGTTCCGAAGGTCGGTCCATGTGAGGTTTTCCGGTCCGAATGCGACACGTTTCGCGTATTATGGCGACTCGATAAGTATTCGTTCGCATTGCATGCAGGTACGTTTGCGATTTATTGCCATACCCCTCCGACATTTCCCAAAATATTCCGAATCGCGACGGCGGAGCGCTAGTCGAGAAGTCGCGTAATCCAGTTGAATTTGGCGAAAAAACGTCTCGTTCCTGCAATCACCGCGGGCGGCCGAATCATTATTATTATTATTATTATTATTATTATTCTTTCTCCCGTCGCAAATTATTGCAAAAACAAAGCCATGTTTTGTGTGCGCTTCGTTCGTGATTTCGTGAATCTGAGTGCCAATCAGAAGTTTGGTATAATTCGTGCGAACGTCGGGAATGTTTATTTTTTTATTATTACGTATTCTGAGATTGCCCACACCAAGGAGTGCCTCTCGTAAATCTGGTACACATGAATTGCGTAACTGTTTCCTGAATCGCGCGAGTCCCACTCTATAATCTCAAAACAAACTTGACACGAATCTCGCCCCGAGTCAAACGTAATATTCCTTTTAGTTCATAACATTAAACGAAATATTTCTAATAAACATGGATGTTACGGTTGGATATGCAGGTGTTGTGCAAATAACATGTTTTTATTCCAAAACATGAAGTATACATATTATGTGTATCAGTTTTTTTTTATTGATTTTTCTCAACCAAACATTTTATTACGTGTACTTACGTGTACATTTTTAGACGTTTTTAAAAACAATTATTCAGACCGAAAGCATTATGACATCAGGTCAAACCAACAGGAGGAAGAATATTTTTTATGGAATTGAAATGCATGAAATTAATGAGTGAATGAATTTTTAGTGAATACATACATTGTACGAGATTTGCAGTGTGAGTTAATGAATTTGAAACGTCTTATTAATGTTAATAACGATTTATTAACATTAATGCTGTATTTTTTTTTCATGTAATATTTGATTTAATAGATTTTAAGCATTATATTTCTTCAGCCGCACCGAATGTCAATCAGTCTAATAATATGCAAGTGATAACAAGGGCCCGGGTATTTTATGGCATTTGCGTGTTTTTTTTCTAAACAGTCCAAAAAATAGCTAAGTAAACCAAAAGTTTGAATATTATAGTCAATAAATCCGAAACACAATTTTTTATTTTTCATATTTCAGCCTGTTTTATTATTTTTTGACATGTACTGCATATTTCTGTATTTTACGGTTTTTAAATGCATAATTTGTAATAATATTTTGCTAATTTAAAAAACGTATTTATAGTTATATTTATAGTCCACGTAATTTGATGAAGTCGTTTTCTTGTCTAGTCTGAGCTCTATCTGGACAAGATGTAATTTATTACTAAGTGAGTTTTCATGAATCATACATTAGTCGTGTTCATTTTTTCTTGTTTGTCGTCATCCGATTGAGGGTAATGTTCATTCAATTGAATTTATTTAAGCTTAAAATTTAATTTTTCAGATAACAATCACAATATGTTGAAATCACTAAAAAAGACGAATCGTATAAAATATAAAATACAATTTAATTTAATTAACCTATTGTTTGCTATTTTGTTATTGTATCTTTTCTAAAATTCTTAAATCACTTGTTCTTATTGTAAAAGATTATTTTACAGATTGTAAAACTCTAGATTAAAAATAAAAAAAATTATTTCTAAGTTTTTTGCTTTTTTGAACGACCACAGTACATTTTTGATTTCGTATTACAAATCAATTTTTCATGTTTATGCTAAGCTAAGAATAAAATTATGTACCGTGATACATCCATCGACATAATATTATTTGGAATCCAAAAGATCTTGAAAGATTAAAAAAAAAATTTCATTAAAACGGTAATTTTACATATATATTTAATATAATAAAATACAATAATATACACGACTTATAATATTATTGTACCCGCAAACATGTGCACAAAATGAATTAATAAATATCATGACCGAGTACGATTCCGTTAGCACAACCTCCTGGTTTTTCAATTAAATCTACGTTTCAGAAACATAAATATTTTTTTCTCGGAACTGTTTTCATTTTCATTCATAAATTCGTTTGTTTATCCAAATAATTATTACCAAAAACTCGGTCCACTTACACGAACTTCATTCTCATAAAAATAATTGAAAAAAATGTACGTCAGACGATATTACTTAGAATACATTTTATATTCCCATTAAAGTTATTTATTTTCCTATTATTAAGACGGTAGGTTGAATTAATTTTTTTCAAAATCATTCCATTTTAAAACGTTATTGTGTGTATAAAATATGATAGTATAACTACGTTAAAAGTTTCAAGGTCTCATAAATAATACTTTTAAATTACAAATAAACATCAAACGTCTTTATTTTCCGTTTAAATACCCACATATCTAAATCCATACAAATGTAAAATTCAAACGTCTGTAAAAAAAAAATTGCTTATAGAGGAACCTTGTATTACATTTTAAATTCTTAGATTCAAAAATTAAACATTTCTCAAATTTTTAACAAAAAAATTATTTACACATTTTCTAGATTTTGACAAATGTTGTCATAATATTCTTACACAGAAGTTCGTTTGTATGTTTCTTTTTAAATACTCATAATAATTTACTACTGACGAGGAGCCTTGTTTTGATTTTTTGAACTTAACTTGAATTTTGACATTCACTCAACTGTTTATTTTCACAGATTTACAGATCACCTGTGTTGTTGCTTGAACATTCTTTTTTTAATCAAATTTTCCAATTCCACATAATAACGAGATTTAACTGTTATTTACCTTACTTGAAATACACGGAATATGCAGATACGCAATCGTCGTTGCATTTAACTGTGACCTTTTTGAGGGGATGTGACTTACCGAATGCTCCCTTTTTTTGAACCCGAATGCAATTCTAACATTTTGATTTAAGTGAAGACTGGAATTCGACCACCTCCCTCAGATCGACCAGAGATTCGGTCTCCCAAAGGGTTAACCTAATCTAACCTAGCACTAGCTGTAGTGTATACTGCTATTACGCTCGTGGTTGACAGGCACATAGTGTTGGCACTTAACATGCCAGGTGATTATTTCATCACCGGACACTCATCATTTCTAAAAACATAAAAATTTAAGTATACACATAATTTCATATTTTTTATCCTCGAAATGTCTTGAGTTTTTACTTTTATGAATGACAACATTTTAACATTGTTAAACTTAATGTTTTGACATTTCGTATTCCAAAGCAAAATATTTTTTTGAGTATTTCGATGCGCAACTGGTGAATTAAAGACTAGACGTTTTGATTTATAAGTATTTAAAGTTTAAACGGGTGGAGTTGAGTAGTACGCGGTCGCCCCACAAAATGTTGGTTCACTTCTCAGCTCATATCAGCACTTTTAATATATTTTATGTCTCATAAGCTACCCGTCCTAAATTCGATGTCTGTGTATCGAAACACTCGGGCAAATATTCTGTTTCGAAGACGAAAATATAGAAATTGCGTGTTGTCTTTTAAAAAAAGTAAAAAAAAACATTATGTCTCTTTTTCAAAACAAGAACGCCGTTTTGAGAACGACTTGAACGCGTGCGAGAAAAAATATTTTCAAAATAACATTCGTGCTTTTTGATCATCCAGTGGGTCCTGCGTTCAACGAATCGCCCGGCTTGTGGTCAGGCACGTTTTGTCAAGGGATACGTGGTCCTGGCAAGTGAAATTTTTTTAAGGGCACTTTAAAAAGAAGTTCACGGTAGGCCTTTCAGACCCGGGTCCGACCCTGCAGCCCAGCACTATGTACTATAGGTACCACAATGCGCTTAGATCGCCGGCCCACAGTAGACACATCATACGCTGCAACGCATTCGTGTCGGAGCGTGTTTTTGCGCGAAGAGTAATCTATTTCCGTTCAGAGTGCGAAAATCGATTAATCATCATCGTCATCATCATCATCATCATATTATTATTATTATTATTATTATATATTTTATACGAAAGGGCAACGGTGGTCGGCGGGCTTCGGTTTTCGAACGAAAATTCGGGGTTGGATTTCTCTTTTATTTTTCAATTCTCCGGTCCACTAATGGAAATCTACCTTACCCATACGCCGTACATACCTATATATATATATATATATATATATATATATATATATTTATTTATATATATTGTACATTATCACGTTGTACTCGCCGAGTGCGTCGTTCGGTGCACGCTTCAGTTCACGTCCCGTTTTCGATCAATTTCACATCGCGCACCGTCTCCGTGTTCTTTTTTTAAAAATAATTTTCTCGGGGTAAAAAATGAAACTCCGCGGGCACGTCGTCAGATGTCCGCATCACGCCTGATCGAGTGGCGAGGGGGGGGGGCGGGCAGGCTGGTGTGGAGGTATACATCATATTATGTTATGTGGAGGTAGCGGCATAATATTGATATTGTTACCTATTTTACGACATTATTGTTATATTATGCGTAACACTCGCCGCGTCGTCCGTCGAACAAAAGCTCTCGATCACTCGCAGTTTCTCCTCGGGAACAGATTATCTCCAAACACAATAACGAATATCGTGTTATTAATTTACGCCGGACCGGCCGAGTGGGTAGTTGTCGCCGTTTCGCTCGTTAATCACGACACTATATATTGCCGTCGTTATATTTTATAATAATATAACAATATGTATTACGATGTTTAGATTTTCGGCGATGCCCGTATAATATTATGTGTCTATATCCCGGTAAAAAAATTCGAATCGTTTTCAACGGTGCATTATTTCCAGTGCGAGTGTTTTGGCACAGAACATATTATTATCATGCTGGTTACGGGGTAAATAACCGGTAAATGGTAATATTTGTAAACGCCAACGTTTGTTCTCTCGAGGCTTAAAAAAAAAAAAACAGTGATGGGACAAGATCATCTGCAGAAACTAATACATCCAAGTAAAAATATTCAATAATGGATAAACACGAATAAAAATTTAACCAATGTTCGGGATTTTATATCCAAATATTTTTTTTTTTTTGTAATATATTTAAAAATAAAAATAAAAATATTAGTCAAACACTTCAGGGGACCGCGTATCATACATTTCGTTGTATTATTGCTCGTTTTTATTCATCAGAGTATTGGAATCTGGAATAAGTGGCGACAGAATAATATTATGAATTGTAAATAAAAGAATTATTTTTTACCGACAAATATTTTTAAATCGGAATGGTGGACAGATGTTTGTCTTATGACTCCACTCAACGAAAACATAAAAAACTTTGAGATTAAAAAAAAAAAAACTATATTTTTTAACCGTTCTCACTCAACAGATTATTTCATACATCGACATTATACAAATAGTATTCTGATTTTGATTTTGAAATGAAAATTACATGAAGCCAAAACATCATTAAGATGAACAAAAAAACCAGTACCTAAACAAATTTGTTTTCTGTAAAAAAATTGTGGATTATATTATGAAAATGCTCAAAGCCTATTGGATTTTATTTGCGGATATTTTTGCATGGACAGCAGACGTGAATCATTGTATTTGGTTGGCAATCTGTGGACATTTTTCACATAGGCACAGTCGGGGTTTTCGGGGGGGGGAAATTGCAAATAGGAGTCGTTGGCTGTTTTTCAAGAATAATGAAATACTTCAAATATTTTCTTATTCATAAAAATCTCTTGATTGGGAGGGGGGAGGATATCAGCATTGAAAACAGTAAGGGGGTTTCAATAATATCTAACTGAAAATTTAGACGGGAAAGTACCTAATTGACGTCGTGTAAACTAGATTCGAATGTAAAAAAAAATATGCTCTGATCTTCTCATAGGTGCTTAAACAGTAATTACCTTATAATATTTATGATGCCATTAAGCTTTATCCGGAGGACTCCACGGGGAGGCGATTCTCGTTTTCTTCGTACATAATTTTGTTTTAATTTTTTATTAAAATAACAGCGTACCTATATAATTAGTAATTTATTATTCGTTATTTATTGTTTGGAGTGGAACGTCTATGCAGAACCGGTCGTATTAATTTGATTATAATTCTTTGTTTTTACATTCTTCTGCAATCGAACGAATCCAATCAAAACGTATTATCTTCGAGCTGATTCGTGTCGCCTTTATTATTTTTTATGGGTAAAAACTATCGGGCCGAGTTTTCATCTATCCCGGGAAATTCGTCACTTCCATTCCAGTGACTCGCCATGATATTGTATCATTACTGCCTTGACGACTATAACGAGCTGCGACGGATACGACTAATTATTTACTCACAGTATGATGATATACCTACCCATATAATATTATAGACGAGCGTAGCTCGGGAACGCATCGCATAGTGTTATTATCGCATTAAATACAGTGCTCATTACTACCGGGCCAGGTAATTCGTCATTATACTCGGCGCTGCTGCACAAACGGTCGTTATCATTAGATGTATAATATCGTTATCGTAATATACTTGGAAACGGACGCACGCTGAGTTATTATGCGGTTCCGTTCGGACAGATTCGTATCCGGGTCGGTATGCCGAACGATTGATATTAATTATTATTCGTGTTTGGTCATAATAATAATAATAATAATAATAATAATAATATGCAGTGCGATGACGATGACGTGCGAGCGAGTGGGCATACGTTCCATTATTGTACCTACACTCGGACGATTATGACCCGCTATCGTTGCAGGGTAATCCGCAGCGATCACCGTTTCAATAATACGCCATGTTACGATATTGTTGCCATTGTTATTATTGTTATTGTCATAACTGCGCACGCTACCGAAGTAAAAACTGAGAAATTGGTTACTCTCTCCTCTGCAACGTTTCCCCGTCGTGTAATCGTCTGAAACCTCATTTTTGTGTAGTATAACTGATGCACAAGAGTTGGTCTCGAAATCAAAATTCCTATGGTATAGTTGGGTTCCGGATTCGGGTACCTACTTCACTAGTTGGGTCCTGGATTTTTTTCGTTAAGTAGTGCTGCACCGAACTAACGTTTTCCTTATCATTTCAACAGACTCAGCGATTTGAAAATATCCCTATAGTTCATTGTGTTCATGAACACCAAAAAAATATATGTAAAAAACACATCGTTGTAAAATCAATATATTCAAAACTCGGAATCTAAAATACACTTTTGACATGAGATGAGTTTCAAAAATAAATACCTCTATATCACTGACAATGTAGGATACATATTAATTTTACAAAAACGATTCTTCTCATTATTTCTGCAGACATGAACTATTTGGACAGTACATCAATAACTGAGAGAACAGGTAAATTAATTTCGAATAACGAATAACGATGCATACTTTTTTTGTAGAACAGATGAAGTCACTGCAGTGAGAAATTAACTGTATAATTTGATAACTACTCGTGAGTCCATGGTTTATAATTATATCAGGACGGTCGTACCTGAATGTGTTTCGTGATCGGAATCCAATAATTATCTTAATGTGAGTGCTGTAACAATCCTTCTCAATGCTTTAAAATTCCCTGACAGTGTTGATGTCCCATAAAATATGAAAATAGATGTCTGTCTGTATATCTGTTTATTTGTTACATAGCTTGATATTCAAAAACTTCTTGACCGTTTTCAATAAAAGTTATACCAATAGACTCGTTGAGACTCGGAAGGTGTTTTCATCTTATTTTTTCAACTCCTATAGGTACCTTAATACTGGTATGCACACAGGTGTGCTGAGGAATTTTTCGAGAATAGTGAACTCCTTTAAATCATTTATCTCACATGAATTTAGACATCAATCCAGATGTTTTTCTCATAAAAAATATTGGATGTGTTTGTCGTGGTTTCGCATTAAAAATACATCGTTTCAACAAATTGAACATTGTTTTTTTTTTTAATTTCCTATTTGTATGAAACAAATAAATTATACTCTGGCTATTATTTATTATGAATTTAAAGTGAATATTGTAATCCCCCAAGGCACCAAAACCGTATAATAAAATATCAAACGAAAAATTGAGTTACATTATGATGATATGACAATTGCAGTGACACCATCAATTATGTCAAATTTGAAAGAAAAAGCCGAAATACAATATTACGTACATCTACGGTTGTAAAAGTGGTTTCAAATACTTATATTGTAAATTGGCTTAATCAATTCACTTTATGCGAAACAATTTTTTTGACATCAACAATATTATTTTTGGCATGGGTGGCAAAAAAAACAGTCTGTATATATTCTCCATTACAGTCCCGATACTCCGCGTTTTACAGATATATTAATGGCCTATCCATTATTTTATTATCTATGACTATAAATATTCCAATATACCTACTATAATATTGATAAAATACAAAATATATAAAATGATATTTTTGTTTATTACATTTCGATAATTTGCAAAGGATGCTCGATTTTACTACCTAACACAGGACTTTTATAATTTACAATGTTTGTGATGAACAACCGGCCACAGGTGGTGGACTTGTATACCTTCGCTACGCAAGCCTATATGCTCATATATAAATGTAGTTATAGTGCGTGTTAGTCCCTTTATCCCATCTTCACCGGAAAGCGAGTTTGGCCCTTGTTGATCAAAGGTCTGGGTATTATGTATTACCATATATTATAATTAGTAGAAATGTTTACAAAAATTATGTCTATGAAATAAACAAATGGAGAGCTAGTATAATCTGATATCACAGCTCGATTAGTATAATACGCACCCATGCCAATAATATTACGACCTAACTGATTCGATGTTGTTCGGTTGTTTTCAGATCCGTACGTGAAAGTGTGGCTGCACGTTGGTGACAAAAAGGTGGAGAAGCGCAAGAGCATGGTTTTCAAATGCAATTTGAATCCGATTTTTGACGAGAAATTCGAGTACACGTTGCCTGTGGAACAGTTGAGGGAAGCGGCTTTGGAGGTGATGGTCATGGACTTTGACAACATTGGTCGCAACGAACTCATCGGCAAGATAACAATATCATGTGAGTGTGTGCGCCAATGCGCAATCCCCGACCATCGGCAAATATTATTATAATATGTTATTAGAAATATTTTAATACATAATATAATTGTGCCGTTGCTGCCACAACAATCGAGCGGTTTACTTACAATGGTGGCCACGAGTACCGAAACTAACTCTTCCTACATTTTTCTGATAAATATCTTTTGACGTGTAACGCGTACGAACGTACTTCAATCTATACTAAAAGCTCGAACAATGTATTTCTATAGTCATTCAGAATGAATACAATGGCCTGAAAATTATAAACAAATAATTGCAAACATGCAAAATAAAAATGTCTCCTTTGACGTAGGTACCTGTTACACGAAACGAACTATGTACTTGGAATCCGCATTATCCTCGATCACATAAAAAATACAGCAATATTTGTTCTAATCATTAGCTATCCATAATAGTGTGATGGATGTTACTGCAGGTAAACGGTAGGAAACCGATATGTCTTAGCCGGATATCCTTAAAACCTAGTTTGGTGTACCGACGGTGACGGTCGTTCATGCGTAATATTTTTAATATCAAGGCCGTACTTTCAGTCCGTCGCTCTGAAAGTTCAATAATATTTTTATTCATACTGCGACAGGCTCTAGCCGGTTTAGGCAAACACCACTAACCCCATTCAAACCGGTCGTCCATTCAACATTTTTATTTTATTTCGTACTCGTATCTTTTATTGATTTTTGTACAGCCAATTGCCACTCGTGTCATCGGTAGCGTGGATTCAGGTTTTCCTGGCAACGCAATATTCAAAGATCTATTTTTTTCTTTCACTGCGGCCGGAATCGCACCAAATTCGTTTTTAATATTTTTTCACACCGAAAATTGTACCGTTATTTAAACCAATATATACCACTCATTTAAGAATTTGTAGTTACCAAAAAAAAAAAAGCATTTGACGGGTGAAACCTGTCTGTAATCGAAATATATAAACGCACTCACTCGATATTAACAACGCATGGTTTTCGCATGATATATCATAATCACCCACACTTTTAGTAAACTGTAGTTCATGGAGGTAACTAGGATTCAGTAGCTTAAATTGCTAGAGTTCTGAAAACCAAATTTTTAAATAATTCGTAAAATGCAGGCCCCATGCAGGTGGCTTACAAAAAAAATTCTGAAAATGAAATGTAAACGATAAAAAATAGGTACATGACACTTTTTATCCTTCGGTATTTAAGTACATTTAATATTTTACGACTTATAACTCATAACTTTATACTTTTAAAATATCATTATTACCATTAATCTCACTATATATCCAATTGCATAGTATTGTAGCTAAATGATTGAAGCTGAACCTATTTTGCAACCTCAAGGCGTACGTGATGATTTTCTTCATGATAGAAAATTATTTATTCTTTGATTGAGGTACATTTATTGTCGTGCGTTACTACAAAAACTGTAATAACCACTAATCATTTACATAGAAAATATTATTTTATTTTATAATTACTCATTTTTCACTATTGGTATCCAAATTGAACAATTTAAATATATTTTTTTTCTCTACGACTCAGCTTAAATTTCAAGTGGGGAGGGGTTGAACAATTATACAGGAGGCTAAGGCCGTCTTGCCTCTTTAGTAACGCCCCTCTGTATACCTGTGGAATTTCCAATCTTCCCTAACCCAACCCCTACCCAATCGTCTGTTGCACATATTATAATGGGTACGTATGATGTATTTTTGTCAGCCAACAAAAACGCGACTGGACAGCTGGAGGCTCAGCACTGGAAGGACATGCTAAGCAAACCGAAGCAGAGCGTGGAATATTGGCACCGATTGAAACCGGAATAATTAAATTATTATCGATATAATTGACATTATTATTATTATTATTATTATTATTATTATTATTATTATTATTTTTATTATTACTATTATTATTATTATTATTATTATTATTATTAAACTATATATTATTATTATAAGGCGAGTGTGTTATGAAGTTTTCATTCAATTTTATTTGTTTATTTTGATTTTTTTTTTTGATTTTTTAAATAATATTATATTATACCGTATGAATAATGGAACAAAAAATAATAATACATAATATTTATTACAACAATATTTTTCTGCATTTGATAAAATTACATAATATATGAATTATATAATAATATTATTAACAAATATTTAAAAACTAGATAAGGGAAATCATATTATATTATTTTTGTTTTCAACGAATATTAATATTAATAACGGAAATAATATATATAATATAGCGTTATTATTAATTTTTAAGTGTGAAAAAAAAACATATTACAATACAAAACAAAAACAAAAAAAACGACAATGTAAGACGATGTTTACCTAGTGACGTTGTTGAATATTGTCGCTAACCGACGAAGTTAGGTGAAAATTTTTTAAGCACCAAAAATGTAGCTTAGATGAATTATAATTATCGGTAAGTAATATAATAATTATTATGATGTTACTTTACCGGTTTATATATCTACATAATATAAATGTCTGCATACGTATAAAAATATATTATACAATAATAAAAGGGGTGATTGTTCTTTTGGCAGTGAACACTCATCATCATTTTGTAAAGTTCAACTCGATGTTTTTCAAAAAAAAAAAAAATTCTACTTACGTCATATTGATTGGTTACAAAACCTACGCATTTGGAGAAAAAAAATCGTATAATATTTTGTTTACTATTTTTTATCGTTGTCGTTGTAAAAGTGTTTTCACTTTTTTTAATGATGATACACATTTGCAGTTTCATATTAATTCGAATCAGAACATTTTGCTGAGAATTTTGATACATGTAATCGGAGTACGTACCAGAAAAATATTCTTCTTTGGAATATGAATGCATGATGTTTACGACAAAATATGGTAAAAAAAATAATTATTAATTTTACGGAAACCTTGATTCGCAGTAAATTAAAAAATGATTTTCAAAACATTAATACGTTTCGATCTGACGAGTGTTAACCGTGAAAATAATCACCCAGCATAAACTTATATATTTATTGTGTATGTGTGAAAGAGTGTTTACGTGTTTATGTGTAAGTGTGTGTTTGTATATTACCGTAGTGTTGATTTTTATTTTAACTTTAGTCTTTTTAATACATACCTAATACATTATTATTACAATTATTATTATTATTATTATTAATTAATATTAAAATTATTGTTATTATTATTATTATTATTATATTATTTTAATTATTATTATTATTATGATTATTATGATTATTATTATTATTATTATTATTACGATGATGATTATTATATTATTATAAACTAACATTATTCTCATCAGTCTTGTATACACGATTGATGTTTTATGACCACATGCATAAATGTCGCCTGCCAATAACAATGCGTGATATATAGACTCAAAAAAAAAAAAAAAAAATGTTTGGATTGTTCATTATTTATATTTTGTTCGTTTATTTCTTTACACACACGTTCGGGGCACAAAGCAGCTACCTACCGAATAATATATATTTTACGATATAACCTATACCTACCCTTTCCTACCCTTTAACATAATAATACCTATATATTTACACGGTTCATACGACAGCGGCTTTAGGTTAGTCGTCTCCATCAACAACCTTTCTTCCTCGTCCACGTCTCGCCGTGTCGATGTTACTACTTCTAAATAATTTAGTTAGGTGTCACCTCTCACCATGTCGCTTATATACTGCAACAGCCGGTATCTCAACATTTTACGAATTATGATTACTATATCGTCATTCGCGGTAAAAATGTTTCCGAAAATGTTTTGTCCCGTGTATTTTTATTTTTATTTTTATTTTTTGGTAACTTGTGTGGTTACACTGTATAGCTTGAGAAAACGACAACAACGCATTTATCAAAACCTTGTATCAACCATAGACCTTGTGCTCATAGACGGGTAGTGCGGTCATTCCTGGCTTGCCAGCTGCGGCGACCAAAAATATTGTTGTTAACAATATTACCATATAATATTATGCGGTTTTATAAATTATATTTTACTTCATTTAGTGTTTATCATACCAAATCAAAACGAACTAAATCAAAATAAGAACACCGCAGTCCGAACAGTTTTTGTAGTAGAAAACTATGCTATAATATTATAACGTCTATGACCAGAATACGGCACGATAATAATTACCGTCACAATAACACGTCATATTCTAAACACTACCTATTTCGTCATTCGCTCGTGCGCAGAAGTGTGAAACGAAAGTGCAGCGCAGCCACCTTTCACCGCGTTCGGTCTATGAGCATATTAAGGTCTATTGCGCATCAACACGACGTATCTGGACTGTATGCTTACAACCCGTGGACAGGGATGAGAGAGAGAGAGAGAGAGAGAGAGAAATGTCGATCGACGTGAGCGAGAAAAGAGACTGAAACTGTTAAACACGCAGTGTCCGCCTATAAAATGAAAAATCGTGTTGCGACAAACCTCGTTAATATGTTTTATTTATGACGTGATAAACTGCGTATGGCCGACTTTTATGCACGGTAATATGTTAGTATGGTTAATAAAGGAAACGGACGGAAAACAAAGTGTAGTGCTTCCTCCGCCATCCACTACTTTATATTATTCTTCCTCTCTCGGTTGTGTGTGTGTGTGTGTGTGTGGGGTGGAATGAGTGGTCCGCAGTACATAGGCCGATGAACGCGACCAATAATAATATACCTATTATTAAGCGCGATGAATGGTTGTTGAGAATAATTGTCGCGTGGCACTTAAACGTGTGGTGCCCGCCAATGTCAAAATGTGTTTCGTTTTGTTAGTTCAAAGGGAAAACAAATTGATTTTAAAGACTTACTATTTTAAAATCCATACATAGCGATTTATTAAAACAGCCTATCTCGTTAATGTCATTGTTTTTGTCACTACAAGCGTCTCGTGTAACATATTTCGATTTCAACTAAAATATTTGTTTGGAAATGCACAATTTTTTTGCGCAGAATATAATATTAGAACTCGACGGACGTTACCAGTGCATTGCGTTCGTTGAGAATAAAATATGATTTAAATGCTCCTCGGTATGTGTTCCGATCGTGTTAAGAAACTAAAACAAAACTGAGATACGAGCTGTTGAAGTTTAAGCGAAATAAATACTACTTTTTGAATTAGGCACTACTGTTATCATTATAATTATTATTATTATTGTTATCGTCGTTGTTTTAGTATCGCCACGACTATCGCTGTTGTCGTCGCCTCCGAGGTTTAAAACATGTGTGCGTCGGATATAATGTCGCGAGCGTAGGTATCGACCGCCCGGTTTTCGTAATATGTTTTTATACGGTTGTGCTCCTGCGATATATTTATAACAACGCTGCTATGGTCGATGTACACAAATATAATAAGGTTATCTTATGGGTACAAAACAATGTGGTGCAATTATGCTCTGATAATAATATGTATGACATCATCAATGAATATTGTTACGAAATTATTAGCGGGTGGAGGAGGTGCACGTGAACGTGAACGGACGATGACGTGAGACACATCCGACGCGGCTGGCTGCCTCGTCACTATGCCGATATCGATGGCAATACCGTTAAGTTATTCCTGAAAAAAAAAAATAAAAAACAATATAATACAAAAAAAGGTTTAATGGCTAAGGGCGATCGGCCCTAGGCGTGACGGCGCCTGTATACCGCAGCTGAGTACTACAATACCGCGACGTCTTCCGTGTATCACAATAATTAGGGTTCTGAATTTGAAAATTTCACTATCCTTGAAATATTTCAATGAAATATTGAAAAATATTTTTTCTTCTTTAAAACGTGTTCGATGGTAGATGATTATAAATAAAATAATATATTGATTATACACAGAAAATATTGATGATGAATAACTTATCACTTGTAATTTATATCAACCATGGTAAGCGAACTACACGGGTATATAAAAATACTAGATAGCCGACTTGGAAATGATTTTGAAGCTCACAAAATGACCGAAATTCTCTTATCTAAGAGGTAAATGTTTACATTTTCAAAAGAGTCAAAGAATAAACTTAGTAAAATATAAATATTGTTGATTAATTATTTCATGCTTGTAGGTATATTTTATTTGTAGTGCTGAAAAATAGTCCTGACAATATTTTATGAAAAAAATGTAAATACACCAAATATTATAAATTCTTTGTTTATATAATATTATAAATTATAATATATGAACGTCGTTAGGGACTGGGGAGAGTATCGTGTTTGCGTCGTACAATGTACGAATATATGATTATTAAATAAATATAGACGTCTATTTCCCAGCATTAATTTCTTATATGGACGGGCTATTACTTGTTTCTTATTTTGTCAATTTTTTCTGGTGTACTTGTAAATAGGTCTAAAAATGAATATCAAAATCTAAACCCCATTATTTTCAATTATTTCAATCAATATTTTTATTTTTTATTTTTCATTAAAATGAAATTTTAAAACCGTAATCACAATATTCAATAGGTGATAAGAATAATGACAGATTTCGTATCCATGTGGTCGATCATAGGCCGCATTTTTTATCACTCTATTTTGGAAATCTGTCTCAATAATACTGGACACGATGCAAGCATTTTTTTTTTTTTTTTAATCGGTTATTGCCTGATAATGAAATGTTCGTTCGATAGCTATCTATAACTAAGAAAATTTAGATGCCTCTACTTAACTCAGGAAACCAAACATGGTTATTTTTTTTTATAAAAATTGATACTATCTTGTTAATTCGAATAGGTGGCTATCATTGTTTTGCCAAGGATATTGTTGTATTTATATCTGTACGTCAGTTACGAAATAAATTATAATTGAAAACCGTTGTAATAGAACACGTTAAAAGTTAATCAAATAAACAATTTTAATATTTCATAAAGGAAAGTATGATTTAAGTATATTTTTAATAAAATATACATGGTTCAAGTACAAAACTAAGTGCACTGAGTTAATTAGACGAAAATCTAAAAGCTCTTTGTGGGTGTACAGAGAGTATATTTTACTTTAATATTACATATTATATTTCTTCTTTTGGCGATACCCAATTGAATTATTGGTCTGGTAAAAGACATTCAAGATTTAATTCATTACATTTTCTAGAGGTTATCGTCCTTTGATTTTTATTATTTTCAAAATAAATAAATATAATTCGAACGTAATCAATTGGATTGAGTATCTACTCCCATTTATTTACGAAATGCTTTGGGAAATAAAAATAAATACGTTGACGAAAATAATAAAACGAAACTACAAACAATTCAAACAGTAATGGGCATGATGATATTATTATTATTACATGTCACATATGATAAGGTAGTGTACCTATTTTTGTGTAATTTAGCTATATTCTTGTATAACTTTATAATGAGTTTATTAATATTTAAATTGACGAAACTATCAGAGTTTCAAAATAGCCTATTGCGTATTAAAACAAAATATATAACTTGGTTGTTATTCGTTGCGCATTAAAACGGGACACTAACGATTGAGTACCAATGTTATTAAAACTTCAGAAGGCTGGTATTTTTTCAAAACATAAATAAATTATTATTATGCACACACTCGAAATATAATGACATGGATATTAACTCAACAAAATTACTACTACACGAATCTCCCGGTCTCTGGTCATGGTAATGCACCACTAACATCGCAGACGTATAAGGAAACTTTCCCTCGGCGAGGAGGACTTTGATTCATGATAATGTCTTTCGAATCCGAGAAAATACGATCATAATATTGTATAATGAAAGTCCGTCGAGTCGGCTCCGGCACTCAATGCTCAACTGTCAGAAGACATACGTCAATATTAAAGTTCTACTAATTCTCTTCATTTCACTACGTTATTAACAGAATTTGATATTAGCATTGTTTTTGTTGCACTCCAGAAACAATAACTCCTGTCCAATCTCGTCTCATTGGGTATCAACATATAGCTATGAGATTTATACAATTTAATTTCGCAAGGTTTTTCCGGAATCACAGAAAATAGAAAATATCGTAGCATCAGCACTTTGTTAAGGAATTCGAAATGGATGCATCCGAAAATGACTATGCTATTTTTAGAATTTAATTTCATCTGATTTTTACCGATGGATATTCGTAGCAATACTGTTTACCCATTTCGGATTGCTTGATAAATGCAAAGATAGCACACTGGCATGTTTGTTTCCGGCTCGTAGCCGATTGGGTAAGTGGAAAATTCTGAAAACGGCGAAGAAAGTCTGTACCCGGCGGAATACTAACATACGTTTTGAGGTTGTAGCACCAAGTGCTGTTGCCAACTTCATAATTTATTATACGTCATATACCTACCCTATTTACGCTTTTGGTGCATAATGCTCATAAAATATAGTAACGAGTGACAATGTCACCGTCGTCATCGAGTGTGACAAAATGAACGTATCACGCGTTCCTGTCACGGAGACACATAGCCAAAAGACGCGATCTTTGAAGACACGGCATTAATAATGTCAAAAAGTTCTGCATTACACGAACGCGATAAGGGAAAGGAAAAGGTCTTTGAGTTTTCGCATTTTCACACTGAATTTCGGTAAAACGGTGAAGTGCCTTGGCACACGTACAGGACACGCACGGACGACGCAATCCTTGCAAAATCATAATCCTCATCGACCACTGCCGTCGCATCACACACGTACTCTAGTACGCATAAAATGGTGTACCAACGGTCGTCGCAACGTAACGATAGGTACCGTCAATCATGGTAGTGTTTTAGGTACATAAGTTGGTACATAATATTGGTACTCACAGGTCGATATTATGAATTTTTGAATTGGTGCACACCACCGACACCTTGACGTGACATTCCTTGTGGCATTTGATCAGACAATCCCTGCACTCGTATCCCTGTTTGCCGATACGCCTCGGGAAGTATTTCGCGCACACCAAGCAATTGAGGCGGCTGTGGCACGGACGCGAACAAATTTTGCAAACGAAAAAAAACTCACGTCAGTTCAATGAACTATATTATATTATATTATATTATATTATTATTGTCATTAGTCAGCTCCGCGACACCGTCGGTCTGTCCAACCGTCATAATAAACGCGGGTATCACTAATAATATTATTATAGTCACAATTGTCCAATCGTCCGGACGGTATACGATGCACCTAGGTGACTTACGTAATTTTTTTGAACTGGCTATCCTCAGTGTTTTTTTTCACGTGACTTGTTGTACAATACTCTAGCCGATCTGTGCACCTATACATAAACTGTTTCACAGAACTGCACGGGAGCAGAACAGATGCGAGACGTATAGATTCGTTTTTACGTATGATATCGATGTGATTTCGACGGCTGGACGGAAAAACGCGAATTTCCCGACGGTTAGGTCAGATTTTAGGACCGATATCGAAAGTTTAACTTTTGGTGCAGGCGTGATGAAAATAAATATACTTGCAAAGACGCTTATACTTTTCTAGAAAACCAGTGTAAACATTAAAATAAATCGCCGTTAGCGTTGACTAACAGTAGTGCGTCGAACTCGAGTGAACTTTCAAACGTAAAATCTTTGACATTTCCAGGAGTGCGATGCTCGAACACAGTAGGGATTGCCATGCATTATAGTCACGTGGGTCGATTGCGAACATCTTAGAGTCAAGATTTTAATGGTGGACACTCAGGTAGGTAAATGAATAGTGATAAACGTACCTGGACAAGTGTTTGGCTACAAACGTGTGATCGTTGTATATGTGCAGTTTAACTCCAGCCCTCTTCCACTTGCTTTTCTTGGCTTGAGTGAACGGAACCAAATAATGCCTGTAACGAAACAAAAACCTTTTAGATTCGTGTTTACGTACACACACATATATTGTGATTATGCAACCAGTGTGTAACGGAAATACCTGATCAATTAAAAATTAGAAATTAAAAACATTTTAAACGCATGAACGAAAAATTTAATTTAAGATTTACTCATGTCTGACACTTTCCAGAAATAGTATTTTTAAAAGCGTTATTATTTTACAAAATAAATATGAATTTACTCCCAAAAGATATTGCGATTTCGAAAAAAAAATTAAATAATATACTAGTTGACTTAACTAACTAACCGGTTTTAATATCAATATATTTTACTACAAATTTACTATTTATTAAATTGTATTATTTTTTTTTCAGTATAAAATATAAAATTTGTATATCGTACTTGTAGGCTTAGCACAAGCGTCTATGAATTATTGAAATAAAAAAAAAAATTAATAAAAGTATTGACTAGTACAAATACAATTTAGTTTGTTAGATAATTCTGTTACAACTTGAATTATTTAAATATTAAACTGTTCGACGAAGAATAAACTATGAAAGATGACCAAATTATAAATATACATATTATAGGTATACACTTAGTTTTTAACAGTACACTTTATAATTAGCTATAACTCAATACACACTAAATTTACTTTAAAAAAATATTTTTAATTCATTGCTATTCGATTGTCACGCCCCCACTGGCTGAGAACAAATCTTTTTTTTTTTAATTTGTCCATCATCGTCGGTATAGTAAGAGTTGTTAAAAACATTATCATTTTACGCTATACTTCGGTTGTATATTTATAATAAATAAACATAATATGTTGAAAAAATCGTACAATGTGAGGCATAAAAATTGGAAAAATGGGTCAGTTTGGCGCCACGCACTCGGTCTGAACCAGAGAGCATATTATAATATAGCTACTTGAAAGGGGGTGGCACTTGAAAAAGCTTTACGTCAATTTCGAAACTGAAATCGAACGCCTCCCGTACAATGTGTTGGTAGTCGAAGTCATTCGGGTGGTCAAGGTCTCCAGGGAAATAATTAGGAGAAATAGATTTTTTAAACTAAGTGCGTCCCAACATACTTTTTTTTTGATAAAAATGCAGTTCCAATATTATTTAAAAACCATAAGAAACTAGGTACATAGACATATCCAATTACTGTTTTTGTCATTTTGTATAAAAATATTAAATAAAAAATGTGGACATCGCTCTAACGATTCAGCAGACAATCAAAATTTAAGATTAAAAGAAAATTATGAACGTCGCGTCACGTCAGCAAGTCCAAAAATTGAACGATTATCTAAAAACATCGAAAAATATGACGAAATAATCTAAATTAAATTATTAATTTCAAATCTCTGAGTCACGAAACGCATTAAAGCTTACTCTAACCGTGCTTCGAGAATTTTGAAAGATATTTATCATTCAAATTCTATTAAATCCCAAGCCAATTTTTTATTAAACTTTAAATCGATTTATTTATACTCACACGTTGTATAAGATTATTATTTCGTCATAAATTATCGATTGAAACGCATTTCGATTTCGACACATTTTTGAAAATCACTGAAAAAAATACGATTTTGATAGTTCTGATTTCTCAGATGACGTTTCACAATGTTTACGGATATTTGAAATATATTATAAGCACTCTAATCAAAATTATCGATTTTACGTCTCGTTTTTTTTTTATCTTGCCAATGATGGGCAGTACATTAATCTTCAATTTCTAAGCACAATAATATTATTATTATTATTAAACAAAAAGTATAATATCATCGTAGTGCGAGTTTATGTGAGATTTCAAACACGAAGCTTCCAAGCGGTCTAGCGTTTACGTTTAGCACATTGTCGTCCTGTTTTTTACACATATTATAGAAAATATGAAAAAAATATGCACATGTACACCCATATAATATTGTTCAAACACGGGTAGGTACACGACACTCGACTTTTACAGTTGCAAGGGTGTGTGTGCAGTCGAAGACGACGATGACGATGGTGTTTATGATAATCATTAGACGTAAGTTGTTGATTCATTATGCATTTGTTTCCTTCTGTACGGTGCTCTCTTAGCTGTAGACTCGTTTCGGGCCTTCTCGAATTCGCTGAATGTAAACCTTTGATTTTTCATTATAAGGCGTTTTTAGTTACGAATGCAGTTTTCTTTTTTACATCGATTTTATCGTTATTAAATCATACGATTTTTAAAATTGTCCGCATTAATAATTATTAATCCCTTGTAGCATAAAGTGTGTATTAAATTTGTAAACTATAAGGGTAATTTTTTTTAATTTTTTTAAAACAAATTTCATGCAACGAGGTTCTGCAACGATTAGTAAGTAAATGTGTTAACTTGTTATAGCAGGGGTTCTACAACTTCTTGAAATTATTTTTTTTCAAATTTTTATATATGTGCAAAAAAAAATCCAAAACCTAACCAAACATTAAAAGAAAGAGAACATTTTGTTAAAGTTGGTGCATTGTATCGAATACCAATAATTAGCAGAAAACAATGATCCAATTGATAAGTTGTAAAGTAACCGATAATTTAATACCATTTATACCTATTCGGTAACAATTAACAAAGTAATTTTTCGTAAACCTCAGTTGATTTATAATCGTTATTTTCTAAGTATAATCAGTAATAATTTCTAATCATCTATAACAAAATAAATTTTCATTATTTCATTGAAATATTTCATATTCAGAACTCCAATCATACTACATACTATGCTTTTACAGATATTTCGACGTGTAGGTAGGCTGGTCTATACCAATCAAACAATATATTATAATTTATAATATAACATTATAACTTATTCGATAAGAGTACAAGACACAATACAACTCTGTCCAAATTCATCATCAAACCGTAGCTTGTACCTGTTGGCTATTTGTTTTGTATTCATTTTTTAAATTTGTAAGCAAATCACAATAATTATATTAATTGTACACTTAAAATGATTTTTTTATACGTTTTTTAAGTCAGCATGACAATTTTCAGGTAAATTGTTATTGTTATTTTTTTACAGTTTTTATGCTCATTGAAGGTACTTTTTTTGGTCATCAGCATCTTATCTAGAGCCAACCCTATCACAGCTTGTCCTAGTCAACGCAAACTCATATGACATGTTTTTATAAAAAAGTATGACCCGAGGTTCGTCTAAAAAAATATTACCCCTTAATACCATCTTTGCAAACCTGTCTTTAATAATAGTAATAATATTAACAACACTAAGCACCTGACCTACATACCTAACTAATAACTATATTATAATGTAGAGAGTACGAAAAACTTGGACAATTCGAAAAATACGGGACTATCGTATCAATTATTATTTAAGCGCAAATAATTATCATGACAATAGTGATAATATTGTCAGTTTTTTTTTATTATGATTAAGCGCTTAATAAGGGATTAAAATTAAGTTATTTTAGTACTCATGAACCTCAAAATGTTTTCCTGCAATTTGTACATTTGAAAACAAAAAATATTCAGTAAAAATATAATATATAAAATATAACAAATTTGATATATATCTACAAGGCTCATTTATTAATTATTGAATTGGTTACTTAAAAAACAACTCAAAATATTGTGTGAAAATATGAAAAATAAAAATGTTAACATAAGCTACTCGTACATGAAACATATTGATCCATCAATCACTCTCTTCTCTCTTCAGCAACCTTTTTAGACAAAGACAAATAATATGAAAAAAACCAAAAGTCCTCAGACCTTATTATTATTATTGTTATAATTTGATACGGACGGAGAGACATCGAAATATTGTGTTAGCACGGCGCTCCAGGTAGGCAATTCAGCTACACCTCCGCCGGCGACTCCACGCTAAAGAGATGCAATACTTTTCCGGCGGCCGTATCTCATAATAATATTAATATTGTTATGTTGTTAGGACAACCATTGAGTTCGTTGAAATAGCATAAAATATATGAAAACCTACAGTGCAATATGTGAAAAATTTGAAACCTATATTATAATATTGTATTATACAGGAGCGCAGTAACAAGGTAATATACTAATATTAACATTAGTATAATAATAATATCATTACCACATCAAAATATTAATATTCTCATAATCACTGAGTCCAGAAGTCATTTCAGGTCTTATTAATATTAATTGCATGCGTTTCGCGTATGTCCCACCAACACACCAAGGAATGTATGCGACAAAACCAGCTAAGAATAAACTGTTAAAAAATACTTCATTGCACTCAATCATTCAACTTGAAATATTAGTGAACATCTTATTGATTATTGATTGTAAATAGATTGCTAGAAAGAGAACTTCTGGTGTATTCGTTTTTTTTTTCGTTTTGCATAATCCTAGATGAAAGGCCGGATAGAAACAAATATTATATTTCATGTCTCGACAAATCCAATCCTGTCTTCAAATTTTTATTATTTGAAATTTTCCGCTGTGGTTCGATTCAGTATTTAAATGTAGTATAGTGTACAATGTACATGGATGCCGGTCTCAGGTATTCCCCGTCACTTATTTTATTCTCATATTATCTCTTAGTACCTACTTAATTTAGATATATTTTGTAAATATTTATTAACAAAGCGGCAAGACAAAATCCATAATTATAAAAGCATAAGAGCTTGCGTGTTTTGTGATTTTTTTAGTGTTATATTACGTTGTCTGCAGTAATTATAAAATATAACGAGTCAGATTTTTTTTTTTTTGTCAGGCGAACATTGACTACTATAATACGTATCACACAACACAACGACCGATAAGGGGCCGTTTAAAATAGGTCATTATTGAAGCTGGCGTAACATTGTAAACGGAGTTGATAAAAAGCAAAAATTTAAAAAAAAAATTGAATTTAATTCTATGACATATTTTCTAAATTACACAAGTGACTTTTAAATATAGGATGATATTTTTAAAATGTGTCGAAAAGTTTTGGGATAATTAAATACATTCATTTTGTTTGGGTTATTGCCTATTGGTATTTTTACAAACCGTTCTGAAATTGCACGTCATTATTACAGTATCTCGTCGTAATATCCATTTAAATAGCCTATTAATGTAAGTCGATTTTCCCGAGACTCGGACGTCACGTCGTTACTACTAATATGTTTATACGCCATTCCAAACGATGTCGTTAAAGGTAATATCTATTGTGCCTCTATTGTTGTTTTAATTCACTCGTAGCCCGGACTTGCTCTCCTCCGCCTGACCTATATATAGATACTACCACGAATGCTGTAATGTTTCCGGTAGATTTTAGAACAACGTCGAACGAGTGTAATATTAATAACATTATAGTTTTCAAATTTCATGAAATATTTTACTGATGTGAAACTCTTAAAAAAAAAAAATGATTTTTTGGGAGAGGACATTTTGAAAATATTCATGTTTAGTGTATGAAACCCGAACGAATCGTCAACATCAATTAATATAGTAGTGGCTTATACATCTTCATAAAACAAATACAACCATAACTACACGATGTCATTAAGTCATTGCACCTACGTCACAACATCGAAACCGATTTCAAAATAGATATTTCAAAAAGAAAAATTTCGATTTATTTGTTTTTGTAACTTTTTGTTATTTTTATATCATTTGATAATTATTATCACTATTAATACGGTAATTACCAAATACTGCCGAATTTTTAAATTATCAATAAGAGAGTGCGTATTCTTGAGGAGTCAAAATTGGAGGATCCGTGCAAAACCTAAACGATTCCGTTTTTAAAAACGTTCGTGGAAATAAAAAAAAAATCGTAAAAGTTCGAGTTATCTAGTATTTTGACCGGAACATATTATAAATATTCATTATTTGAATTCATTATTAAACTCTCTTGGACCTATCTAGCATCGGGAAAAAAGCAGACAGCTCCATGTGCGTTAGATTTCTTGTACAAGTTGTTGGATCTGTCTAGTTTTAAAGCAGATAATATGTCCGTATTTTATCCTCTCAAATATTATCTAAATCAAAACACTGATGAAAACGGTATTGGTCCCAACACTGAAGTTAATACTATCCGGTGATAACACTATTTAATAGTCTACCGATTCTCATTTTGGTTTTTTGGTTTTAGAGAAAGTCTCTGTCGATTTCCAAAAATCACTAAAAATGCACTATACAATTCCGGTTTATCGTGTGTTCGGTGACGTTGTTGCTGATATTTTCACAAAATCATAAACTGTTCTGCTGAATGCGGGACTTCAGCAATTATTGGCTTAATAGCACAGCGTTGTTTGCAATGATTTATATTATTTTAATGAAATGCAAACACTGAGATGGCGATTCACACAACTACGGTAGTGCATTTAATGGCGAACAAATGGAAAACACACACACACGCCAACACATCGCTTAATGGCGAACTCACTTTTTCAAGTTGTTTTCCGTCGTCTCCAACACCAGCGTCGACGCTTCGTTCAGATAGGTTCCCGTTGAAGTACCGCTGGCTCCAGACATTTCGCTCAGGCTCGACCTTGCCGACCCGGCCCTAGGTGGTGCCAGTAAATCTGAAACGAGACAAGTTTAAAAGAGAGAATACTAAACGGCAGTCATTTCATAGTTTGTAGTATAATATTATGCGACGAAGTCTCGATTACACGGATTTTTTTTTTTTTTGAATTACGTTATGTTTTCCGATGAAATATATCAATATTAAACAGATATAGGTACGAGATTAACTCTTTACGTGATTCACGTACTAATTACAAAAGTCGATATTTTTTATTTAATTTAATTCAACTGACTTAAGTGAATGTCTTATTCGTATATTAGTTTTAAACTAGAAGAGTCAAATTGATTAAAAGTTATTAAGTATCATCGTCTAACTTGACGGTCTTGTGTTCACTTAGTTTAACTTGACTTTAGTTTATTATTTGTATTAACTTGAACCCAATTAGATTGTTGGCAAACCCAAGCAAAACCAGATTACATTTTTGAAACCTAAGCTATTTGTAGGCTTAACACGTCTCTAAAAAAAGGTATTTCCTATAAATGTGCTCTTGTTTGTTTTTTGATTTTTCTATTAAACTAAAAATTATAAATGTTGTTAAACGTTATATCCTTGGTGACGTACACATATGATGGCATACTCCTTCTAAGTGAGATTAATTAGCAAGAATATTTGATTAAAAAACAATTATAATAGATTCAAAAATTCAAAAATTAATTGAAAATCTACAATTGCATAAATTAATTTTAATTATAACACAAATATAACTGTTATCATAATTATTTCTCAAAGAGTAATATATTTTGTCTCCTTAAATTCAATGGTTACCATGCGATGTTGTTACTGTTTTTAAAATTTTAAACGATAACAATTCAATTTAACTAGTTAAAAAAAAAGGTTTTATTTAGATACATTTACCAAATAAATTTGTCTAAACTTAAAACGTACGGGCTCACGGCATGTTTGAAAATATTAAGGACTAACAACAATTGTTACGATTTTCAGCCTTTATTTTTTAATTAGTATAGCAGTATTTCCCTGTCGCTGCTGTTCGTCGTAAGAAGTATGATTATGTTATAATTAAAATTAAAATAGTATTATTTGTTTATAAAATCTAAAACTAAAATATCGCAGTTATCACTGTGGCGATCTTAATTGGTAGAATACAATTATTAAATCCGTAACTTTTTTCAATAACGAAAACATTATTGAAAATCAAATGCATAGTGCATCAGCATTGAATAGAGTAGAAAAGCGCAGTTATCGGTTACTTCCTTATTATGTGTGTATTAACGAGAGCTTAAGTTTGAATTTCTATAATAATTCTTATCGTCGTCTGTAGTAGTGACCTAAATTTAAGGTAAAATAAAATAAAATGTATATATATTTATTGCTACCTTACAATAGTTCTAAGACAGAAAATAAAATTAACAGGTCACCGATTCTGTTATGGATTGGTGACGTTGTTATAGTGTTGTATTGTTTGATCACAGACTTTCATATTACGGAAGCAGCTCGTCTCGTTTTATTCACTTAAGAACTGATGGATGATTTTATTATTATTATTATTATTATTATTATTATTATTATTACTATGGGAAAATGAGAAATTCAATGCTTCAATTTAAAGTGTTTACAAAACAGCTAGGAGTGAAGCTCGGCTTAGAGTAATATTAGGTTTTAGGTTGCTATAATAAAAAACATCTAACATGAGGGCAGCACTCCCAAAAATTCCCAGGAATATCAAAAACCGTCATGTCACTGGATTTATGCCATTCCTTTACGTAAGTATAACCATATTATTTCACGTATTTCAATAATTTAATTATTACAAGATGTATGATAAAAACCTACTATTATAATGCTAGCTAGTTTTGATCATCACCACAATTTTGGTAATTTTTTAAGTTTAAGGCTTGGCCAGGTAATCCATTTAACTACTCGATATTTCAAAGTTTTGATTTTAAAAATTTGATACAGAGTAACTGACCTACCCACTTGCGTTGATATGGGATTATTTTTAAAAAAATAAAATAAAATATGATTAATTGTTTATTATTCAAATTTGTAGTTTAATAGACTCAGAAACTACTCGATCCATTTTTGTGAAAGTTTTGGAGATTGTTCCTGTAAAAGTTTATAGGTTTTAAGTTTGTAGAGAGTAATTTGAACAAAGTCCAAAAATTTACCATTGGCTATGCATCCTGGTCGAATTAGTTCACAAAGCGAACTACACCGATGTCGGTTGGTCCGTAAACACAAGAGGTACACTGGTATAGAGCCATATTCTATATTTGTTCATTTTTTCGAGGGTTTAAAGTCGGTTTATATCCTGCCCACCCAACAGTCATGCCCAAAATATTATGTGTCATATTTCTACAAATTGAAACATTAATAATATAATATAACATAATACAATACAATATCAATGCCAACCATTAACATAAAAAAAAAACAAAAAAATGTATTACCTGTAACCAATAACAATACCCAAAGTGTCCCTGCAAAATATGTGTTTGTTGTAAACACATTCCGGGAAGAGGTGGGTAAGTGTTAGTCTTGTGTTTCAAATACTCGCGAATAATATTTTTAAATTTCAGCAAACTATCTTCACTTAAATTTGAGCACTCCAAAATATCATTAACTACATATTTTGATCGACAGTAATAATTGACAAAAAAAAAATTGGTTAAAAACAGTTTAAGGAAGTTTACAACATTTTGAAAATATTATCGTGCATGTAAAATGGTCTTACATGATTTTGGAAAAAATTAAAAATACATACGGATATTAGGTTTTGAGTTAGAAACTCACAAGAAAAATTGATTTTGTCGAAAAATGGTTTTGCGTGAAAATTCTCATTTTTCATTAATTTGTTTTTCGTTTTTCCCGGCGTACTTGAAAACTTCAATGAATCATTTACTTTTTACCATGCCCAAAGTACCAACTAGATTCGCTTTAACGTCTGCACAGAAAAGATGTACACAATCGGATCGTTATTACTGCCCCGAAAGTTGATGCCGGGCATAAACATAAACTCAACGAACACACGTCGTTGCAAAATCAATACTTTTGTACACGCGTAATGTACATAAGTATGCATAGATGTCCCAGCAGGTTATAGGTGGTAGATTAGGGGGAAGTTGGGGGCAGTGAGATCGATAGCCGGATCTGATGGTTCGCTGATTGCTGTACGTGCATTTGTACGAGGCCTCCCGAAAACCATCGCATTCGTTCACGTCGTTGTATAATAAATATGTCGAATACCCAGTTAAACGATTCGTACGGAGACGGTCAGTTGCACTTAACGAGATGTACCCACGTGACGTCTGCGATTAGCGATCGAATTCGAGAAAAAACGCATTATCTAACACTCGACAAGGATATCGCACAGTGGTCGCACACTGCGATGGTTCTCCTATACGATTTTTGAGGTTAGGTGCGGATGGACTTCGCGGGCCTCCGTGCGTCGATGCGTTGTCTCGGAGTGGTCGTCGGAGAGAAAATCGTAATCTTATCACGTCACAGTGCGACACCTGTCACGCGACCGGAATACTTGCACACAGGGATTCCATAACCCCTCCACACGGAATCAAAAATCCATAGATGTGTCGTATGACAGTTAATTGTTCTAGTACCTAATACGATGCGTGACCATCGGATGCACTATAAATAAATAAATAAAAGAAGTAAATATTGAGCTGAAAAAAAAATCGTGTTTGAGCTACCCTTGCAGTTACTGATAGGGGTTGAAAAAATAGGCTATAAACACTGATCAAAATCAAAGACGGTTGAAAACTGTCCTGCAGCTTAACGGATCTATTTATAACATGCAGACTAACATTCATGATAAATAAAATAATGTTGTTTTATTACTTTTTGAGAACTACCTACGGTTTTTTTCTAACGAGAAAAATCGAGTTCACCCTTTTCAACAAGTCATATGATACGGTTATTGCTCCTTCTTGGGTTCTATTTCTATGGCATATGTTTTCGATTATTCTAAAGGTAATCCCTAATTTTCTAGGGGGAAAAAAACTGTAAAATTTTTGGAATTATAATATCTAAATATTTTGAAGTAATTACAAGAAAATATTTTTTCAAGATGTTTTTTCTATTTTAAAAGATGGTATTTCAATATTCTAAGAGCACGATAGTTTTCTGATAAATACAAAATAAAAATCACAAAATGAACAAAAAGAATTATCCAATTTCAACTAGTAGCTCGGAAGTTAGTTAACTATTAGTAACTATTTAAAGTGTTGACAAGTTGATGACAGAGACTCGAACCACGTTGGTTACACTACGCATTTTCTTTAAAATATACTTGTTAAGTAACGGCTTGGATATTCATATACTCAAACGACAAAAATACTAGCGAAAAAGGTCAAAACATGTGATGAAATTTAAATTCTAAATACAAATTATATTCTCGTCATGACGATAAATATGAACTTTAAAATGCCATTATTTTGATAGCAGCCGATGTAACTAATAGCATTTAGTCATATTATGTTGTAGATAATATGGTTCAATAATTATTTAGAGTTTTAGAACTATTAAGTGATATCAGGTATTGTCGTCTATTCGGCAGTAAACTGATTATTTAAATCGACTAAACATCCTTTCTACCAATATCGTTGGATAACATAGTTTCGTGTACAAACTAGCTCTGTCTATAACAGTACAGACATGTACATCGCGTACAACATTGGTGGAAAGACCGGTATGAATATTTTCACTCTTCGTATGAGTTTTCATCAACATTTTTAGTAAACTCAACATTTTTTTCTAATACGTATTTTATAACGTTGGCCTTTACGAATACCTCTTTTGATATTATTCTTGCACTTGGAAACGGTTTCAACGTCGTCGCTGGTCTTAGACAATCGAACTTTTGAGATGAGTTTACGTCAATATTGCAATACCGTTGTAAGCAACAAATGTGGACTTAAACATTCAAAGCACGCGTTATGACTGATCACGGTGGGTTGGTTTTCAGACATCGACAGTACAGACACTGATCAAAGACTTTTGATATTTCGATAAGATTTCGGTATTCTTGCTGGTAGGTAAGTAATTGTTAACAATAAATTTCAAAAATACATAATGCTATGCATACTCACCGATTCGACTACGTTTGTAAAGCATAATGACAAATTTCCCAAATGATAAAATCATTTTTGATGTTAAAATCCTTTTAAAATTATGAAAAAAAATAATTCCAAAAACACAAATCGTTTTCTAGAAATTGAGTATTTACGTTTCGAAAAATCTCCGTTTATTATCCAATAAATTATCTCTTATTATCGTGTGATATATAATTTATTGTAAGTTATCGTCACTAATTTGGGCATTTGCCACATTTCCATCTATAATAGGTGTATCAAGGCTGTCGATAAACATAATATATTCTCATCAAACGTATAATCATTATTAATTAAATTTTACCGTCGTTATAATTTCATATTGGTTAGTTTGCTAGTTTTGTGATTCATAATTTATAAACAAGTCACCATAGTTATAGCACTGAACAAGATCCTTTTCAGCACATTAAAGAACACTACAATTTGGAAAATATGCGAAATAATGATTTAAAAATGTCTTCTCTAACATTATAATTTTTGATTTTTTTTATTCCAAAGCAGAATATTTATTGGACTACTCACTTCAATACACAAATTAAAAATTATCGAATCTCCCTTGATTATTAAAAGAGCACTCAAAAAAGCTGAATAATGTTCTCGACTAAAAGTGTGACAAAAGGTCAATATTCACAATGATTACAAGACTAACATCACACTATTGAAACAGGTGAAAGGAAATTGGCTACGCCTTAGGTTTGGAGACGACAAACGGACGGGTAGAGTCATCTCAAAGTGTTTGTGACCGGAGTGGCATGGTACACCTCAAAACGTTGGTCCACCACTCCGCTCGTCTAGACTTCAAACACGCTATGATTACCTATGTAAACTAGTCGTCCGAAATTTGATTTCGACTGATCGAAACACTCAGAATACACTCAGAAGTACACCGCCGCTTCGGGATATGGAATAAAAAAAAGTAAGTACGTTGTCTTAGCGTAAAGCGTAAAACCTCGAGACCAGACAAATGGTAAAAATAATTGCGGAATCGTTTTCCGAAAAACGTTGTTCTATAACGACTTAAAATTTCCAAAAGAAACATTTTCGAAACCTCGGTGTTTTCCCTAATATTTAACGACATGAGTGTCTCACGCGCCTCAAACGGATCACCGCGTACCAAAACGGAAAAATTAGGAATTCGATGCGTTCAAAGTCGCATAATTGTTGGGAGATGAATTACGACGTTGGACGAAGCGAGTTTTGTCGAAACCGAACTGTGTGGGGACAAAAAACGCCGACGACGATGTCGATGTCACAGAATATTAAGCCTACAAATATGTTTGATTCCAGTTTATTACGCGAACGTTCCGAGTATCCACCTACTCCGCGCCGCCGAACGTGTTGTCGTAATTATTTAATGACGGTGTCTACAGAGATACAACTATTGTATAGGTATGCGCATTACGCTGCGGTCGAGGTTAGAAAATAAAAATGCCTACATTATAATGTGTCAGCGATTCTCGACCGGAGGGTCGCCAACAATTATTCTATAGGGTCGTCGATCCAAGTGAGAAAAAAATTGTTTCACTTAGAATCTTATAATATTAATAGTGAGTGTTATAATATTATATATATATTTTTTTTTTTTTTGGATAGTCCGATGGTCGATACAAACGTTCATCGAAGTGTACATAATATACTTTTTTTCATAAAATATATACACAAATAAATACAATAATAACAGTCGGTTCAATTTTTTAATGCTTACATTATAAAAGGGTCGTTGGACGTCTCGGTGACATTATGGGGGGGGGGGGGGGGGGGGGGGGGTAGCGAACTCAAAAAGGTTGAGAACCTCTGTTAAATATATTACGATATAGCTGGTAATATCGAAGAACGGAAAGACCAGCGATCGAGTATTGCTACCATGCAGTCAGTAACTACCAGCGGACGTCGTGGCCGGCATTGGCCGAAGGGGTAGGTATGATATCATAATATGATATATTATTATTATTAGTAGTAGTGGTGGTAGCAGTATAGTATAAATTGTTATTACAACGTTTTGTGATGACTCGTCGACAAAAAAATACACTTCGGAACAACGTCGATGGTAGCAAAAAAAAAACGTGTTATCGACACGCGTCATTACTGAAAAATACCTAAATATATTATGACATAATACGACAGGTGGGGGGATAATGATAATAATACGTGCATAATACATTACCTACACGTTGGATTGGAAAAGCACTCGCACACGATACAATAATAATAACAATATTATAACACATACATTTATTGTGTTCTATACACACACACACACACACACACGCGCACACACACACACACACACGCACACACACACATACACACACACACACACGTCGCACACACACGCGCTCGAGCGTGTCGTATATTATTATTATATAATAAATAATAGTAATGCGATATTTTGCGCGGACGTGACCGTATCGTTATTATTATTGATGCACACGAATATCGCGGGACTACTCTCGCGTGAGTGGTGACTTGGGGGTGTTTGTGTAAAAATAATGGACTCTCGTACCGTGAGTAAATTATATCGATATTACAACACTGCGAATGATTTGTAATCTGTAACGTTTTGACTAAAAAAGCTCTGGTCTCGAGTTATAAAATTTACCGTCCACGTGATAATATTGTTTGGTTTTTGATTCTCGACAACGCACTGGTCCGGGTTACTTATCTAGTAGTTGTTGCCGTGACGAACAAAAAAAGAAAAATGATAGTTTTTGAAAAAATCGAATTTTTTTTTTATTAACTGAAAACCTTATGCCACTGACTCTTGAGACTTTCAACATAACATGTTTACATTAGATTTGACAAAGCAAAAATCTCGAGTATTGAATGCAATATTCCTCATAAGTTTCATCAATGGAAGCTTAAAAATATTAAAAATTAAAAGGCACGACTATTTTTTTAGTTAAAATGTTGACAAAATTCACCAAAACCTAGAAAATGTTCAAATTATTTCTCGGTTATAAATTTCTAAAAATATTTCTTTACACAGATAACATTAGAAATTTTAATAGAAGTTCCCCACAAGTTCAACAACTAGACCCTCAAAATGTTTACCAAATATTTATATTAGCATTTTCTCTGTACAACGGTAAAAATGTTCGAACTATCTCAAATCTTGTTGAGCTATTTACAAATATGAGAATTTTTTCCAATTACGTAAATTATTTTCCAGTAATTAAGTGAGAAACTTTTTTTTTTTCATAGCTGACAATAGAAATTGAATACTTATAAATCATTACTAGATAATAGCAATAAGAACCCAATGTTTGACTATCGATAAATCAAACGATAATAATACAGTGAAACCTCTGAATAGCGCACACTCTCGGTCGCCGAAATTGTGTCCGCTATTTAGAGGAAAACATTTTTTTCAATAAATAAATAAATTCAATAATTTTATTTTATATTATTTTTACATTAATTAAATACGCGATAAAAATAATAATTGAAATTTCTGAAAAAAATCTGTTACTTCGGTTTGTTTACTAATCGTAGGCGTAATTATTTCGTGTGTTCAGGCATTTTTTAATTGGACTGTGTTTGAGTACAATGAACTATTCCGTATCTCGATAGAAGAAATATATTTACGTATGCCTTTTACTGCTAGCAATGCCAAAACGTTCGTATATAGGCATCATAAACACAACTAAACGCACATAGGACAATTCATTAGTTACAATATTTCGCTGACGCGATAAAGTGACTGGACGGAAAAGATAAGATTTTCATATACAGTTTAATAACGTACACATAAGATAAACTTAATAGTTGAGGTTTTTATTCAGGTATACCAAAATAATTCTTAATTTAAGATAAAAATTATTAATATCAGTGTCATAAAAGTGTCCGTAGCTTAGAGTGTCCTGTATTTAGAGATTCCGTTGGGGAGGTTTCACTGTACATGCAAAACCGTTTATTTTTAATTTATAACCACTGACATGGTAATTTGCAATTTTTGGCTGATAAGTAATTATTCATAATTGACATGTCCCGTTTGTAAATAAATAATCATTTACACTACTTTAGACCAGAGTTCGCTTATACGAAAAATACAAAATAGGTTTAATCATCTCATTGAAATATTCTAAAAACAGTAGAAATTTCAATTTAGAAATATTTCGATCGAGAAATTTCAAGTGCGATATCTCAAATTCGGAACCCTTAAATTTAATACCTACTATGTGCTAACGCCTTTGCGACGTGAACATTTTGTAATGATCACTAGACGCGGCAGTGGGTTGTTTGAAATACTGAAAAATGATTATTGTCGTACTTTGTGTCCATCAAATTTCGACGTCAACAGCAACGACAAAAATATAATCAAACACATAAATGCCCCCTTTTTGATGCGAACTACAAGAACTGTTTTTGACTACACCTGCGATGCTACAAATTATATATTGTTATTTCGTTGCAAATTAAATACTCCCAGTTTTGATTCGCCCACATTTTAAAGATATATTTTAGCTCAATGACCAATCGCCCAAATTCTCGATTGATAAAATTAAAAATTTCGAAGCCAGTGTTCCTTGCACAGCCACATTGCTGACAGCATATCAGATATAAACAATGGTAATTTTAATGAAACTTATTCTCGAGCTACCGAACCAAACACAAGTCCCTAAGACGATACAAATAATAATGTTGGTACGCAAATACAAAGATTTGAATGTCGAATTAAATTCTTTCTTAAGTGAATTTAAAATCCTTATCGATCTACTTGACTTACCCCTGATAACTGTCATTGACAAATTAATTTTTCAAAAATGTCAACTGACCGAAATTCCGTTTATCTAACATTTCAATATTATCATTGAACCCAAATGGATTTCTCGAAACAAAAACCAACTTAAATGTTTACTGTTTAATCAAAAAATAACCAACATTGAGATAATTGCAGAAACCCGTCTTACCAGAACAAAAAAAAAAATTGATTAAAAAACAAACTGATTAGCTGGTAATGACTGCATTTTCTCCACTAAGTGTTCAATTATTAATTCGTAATCTTTCTTTTATTTTCAAATTTACATAATTTTATGCACAGTCAATATTATAGAAAGTAAATGGTTTTTAACGATGAATATATTGTTTTTAACTCACCTTTGAGTATAGTAACTAATAAACGAATATTTTTGATGTCGACGCGTTTACTAATATAATCACTACTTGCACAGAATGTAATATTTGTGACGGTCTTATGATATGAACAATTTAGGTTCCTTAGCACACATGTCGGTACACCTCTTACGACCTTTAGGCTTTTTACCTAATCCTCTTCAAAGGTAGCAATTCAAAATAGCATTCATATTGTAACATACGATATAATGAAATTCCTCGATGGCAATAAACAAATGCTTATGATACACTTTTTTTTGTTATTTTGAAGATTGAGCAGTGGGTGAAACAATTGTATTACTATTCCGATATTACATATTTTCTTCATTTAACAATTTACATTGACTCGTATAAATAACGTGAAAGCATTTTTTAATCAAAACACCATAACTCTGCACGAGTTCCACTAAAAAAAAAAAAAAGTAGCGTTATCTTAAAATTCTTATGGTTGTTATATTAGTTTATTTTTACTTGATATTGATAATCATTTAAAACTGAAACTGTTGATCTCGGAAAGTCGGAAAACCCCTATAGTGGAATTTAATTGTGAAAATATTTAGGTGCAAGTATTTTATTATATTTTCATTTGATATTTTACAATATTATTGTTATTGTTATTGATGTAATTATTAGAATAAATACCAAACGATAAAGGTCCCAGTAGAATCTAAGAAGTTTTTGTCGATGACAAATGTATAGACAGTTAAAGGTGAGGACTTAATTATTTGCGAGACACATAAATTACTAGACAATAACATTTTATGGACATTATTCTAAGAGTATAAAAAATCAAATGTACAGATTACATAGCTTTGTTTTAAAGTTCAGAGCAAGAGAAAAAAAATCAAGTGGCTACAAAATCCGAACTCTAATCATACCGAATATTGAATAATTTAGGCTTATGTTTTTCCCGATATCCGTAATAGGCCCATCACCAAAGTATATATATTATAAGTAAAAGCAAATCCGATTGATCGTTATTTAATTTTTAACAATTTGTAATCCTAACTTTCACATGCGCACACCTCCCCAAAATCAGGAGAACTAACTTATTCAGTTTTGTACAAAATAAGCAAAAATAATATCTAGATACAACCATAGAATATGACCTTACGAAATTGTAATATTATCTAAGATAAGAGTTCACGCACAACACTGTCTGCAAGGATATCGGGGCACAGGACACAGGACACTTTCTGATTAAACGCTCAGCACTGCAGGGTTCTTGTGGTGTTTATCGTTTTCGCACAACAATAAATCGCTTTAAAAGGTTAGGTTAGTATTATATTTTTGAGAACAGTATTTTTTTTTTATACTAAATGGATGATTGAATGTTGTTCACGAAACGTATTTCGATTGAAGTAGAACACCGTATTATGTAATATTATGTTACGACGCACCCGCGCAACATTGTATGTGTAATCTAGTCTCGAACGTTTTAATGGAAAAGTCGAATTGTCAAGCAGAAAATCGACAAACGAGGTCGAAATATTATGTTGACGTTAATGGAATCGAGGTTCGTCGCTGATAACTCGTCTCGTGTATACCTACCCGGGGCTTTTCGCATATGCCTCGCGTATACGGAAATGAGACACGGCGGAAACCCTTTGACCAATTCAAATAGAAAAACAATAACTATTGCCACCTTTTGGCGCCTAGAAGTACGTGTTTGAGATTTCCGAGTGCACTATTATACGGGGACGAATAAAGTTCAAGTGAACACGGAACTGCATTGCCCACGTGTCCGACGATTGCCGCGGTGCACGCGCATTTTTCGATTAAATGTCTTGCGAACAAAGACTTTTATACCACCAGGCAGCGATAATTATTGTAAACGGAATAGAAAGAAAAAAAACCATTCGAACACACCCGACATCGTCGGAAGTGTGAGTCGACGACGATAACGGTCACTTGAACTTTTTTCATTTCCCCCCGTGAGAGTACGCTCCGCGGAAGTCGGGAGATGCGTCGTACAAGACAACCGGAAGACCCACTGGACGAGGTGGGGTGAGTATTATATTGCTATGAGATGGCGGCGGTTAGATCGATTAATCGGCGATTTATTTCACGACTGTTCCGCGAACTATAATATCGCGATAAATAATTATTAATAACCTACGAGTAACGACGTGGGTATATGTTGTAATCCGTTTGTCAGGACTAACTCGCGGTGTCGTCGTACGGTCCGCGGCACAATTCGTAAATATTTCGCGGATCAATTATATGGATCGCTCTCTCGGTATGATATTATGCCTACCGGACTGCACAGGTTGTACGCGACTATAACACAGAGTCGGCTATATTGTAATATCAGTACGATCCTTGTTATGATACACACGAGCCGAACACGCACAGATGTGTAGGTCGACAATACGACGTCATTTCGCGCAAAAGGTGGGCGACAACTAAATAATAGTATCTAATAACGAAATAAAAAACGTCGTTAGATCACAGTAATACAAACCGGTATGTCTTGCGATAGCACAGTACGTTAAATACGAGTTATTTATAACTAGAGCGCGGATTTTTATGCACTAAAAAGTATCAAAATATGCCATAGAATATGCAGTAAAAATCATGAAAATATGCAAAAACATGCAGTAAAAATCATGGAATTCGTTTTTTTTATTTATTTAAAATTTTACAAATTAAACTTCTTATAACAATTAATTACTTAAATACTAAAATATTAAATACTTATATAGATTTCTCTTTAAATTTTTTAATTTTATTTACTATTAAAATGAATGATCATATGCATTTCAAGTTTTTCTTCAGTGAAGCTATGACGTTTATCAGTTAACATATTTTTAAATACTGAAAACGAACGTTCGACATCAACCGAAGTTGTTGGGGCATATTTGAAGCAACTTATTATTTTCGGGTCTTGATAAACATCTTCGAGCTGAACGTTTTCGCCTGATAGTACTGCATTTATTTTTCGTAGAATTTCTAGACCTTCATTTGTATTGGAAAGCTCATTTAATTTTGTAGTAAGTGTTGCACCTTTTGGCCCAGGAATAGAATTAATTTTTTCTTTGATTTCGTCAATTATTGAAAAGCTTTCATGTAAAGTCATATTTTGAGTTTCCAGTTTTTTATTAAGTTTACGTCGTGCCCATAAAATGTAATTTTAATTTTTCTACTTGATTATACTATATTATTTTATACATTTTTTTAAATTTTTGCTTCAATATGCAATAAATATGCAATACATTTTGAATTTTGCCTAAATATGCAAAATTATGCAATAACATTGAAATATGCAAAAATATGCAAAAAAAAATTTCACCATTTGCTTCAAATTATGATGATTCGTAGAGAATACTGACAAAAATCCAAAAATATTAAAAGGAAACAAATATGCAATTGCATAGAAATCCGCGCTCTATTTATAACCATTGGAAATTGACAATGTTTTGACTGCGTAAATGAGAAATTAAAAGAAAAAAATGTACTTATACCAAATAATAAATAGAAAATTCTAGAATATTCTGGTTGGTTATCGTCGGTGACACACTGCACGATCGCGTAGTCTAGGAACGAAACCCATATGGTATTTAAAAAAAAAAAAACACAATATCATGATAAATCTAACCTACGCATTTGTGTGGGTTAGTAAGCAATGAGAACTGAGACAAAACTCGGGCTCGGTTTTTAGTCGATACGCATATGAGAGCGGGATAGGTGAAAATTGCTACGATGATAATTATTTGTTGGCTCCGGCTGAAAGGGATATAAACAATAGAAAAAATGGTCTGTCTATTAAATATAAAATTTTGTAGGATTTTGAACAAGATATTATGTCTGTAAAAAAAAATTGTGCTGAACACGATATTGTCGATATCTTTTGGCTGCTGTAAGCGTAAAAGCGATTATTATGATATCATGAGAATTGTCGAAGGTGAATATAACCGTAATAATAATACAAACAATTCGATGATAAAATATTATTTAATATTAGCAATATTGCAGATTCACTATGAATGTTCACACCGTTTTTTCTTCAATTACGTAGTTATTTTAAACCTGATGGTATACATTTTTCAATATTTATTTAAACACCACATTTTCTAATTATTAAGATATGTTTAACTATTCAAGGAGTTTCCTGTGAATATAAAATAATCTGCTGTGGTTTTTTTTAAAAATTAAAATGTATTAAAACAAAAATTCGAAAAAGTCAATTTTTAAATTTTTAACTTTGTGCGCACTAGAGTTATGGGGTTTTAAAAATAATAGTGATTTATATAAACTCATCGAAAATTATTACAGTTTGCAAATACGTCCCAAGTAAAATAAATACTATATCCTATATGATATATTTTTTGTGTTTTCGTAAATCCATTTTTAAGGACTTTTAACCCTATTATAATTTATAAACATAATGATATCTGAGAAACTTCTCGATCGAATAATTATTTGAAACTTAGCGCAACAACATTTTCAAAAAATAGTTCACTACTCAATTTACAGTGAAAAAAGAATGATTTTTGTTTGAAAAAAAAACAGAAGTTTGAATTGCCAATAGAGACTCCTTCGGTAATATTTTTTTAAATTTCGAGAATTTAATAACGGTCTTTTGGTAAATTAAAAAAAAAAAAATCCAAAAACCAGAATATTATTATAATTAATTAGGTCTTATATGAAAAAAATGGGGGAAAAACGTGATTGGGGAATCCTCTGTGCATGGGCCGACTACGTGTACAGACGTTACACGAAAACGAAACCGTTGAACGCATAACGTTTCACTGATCGCATTGAAAATTGACCAAATCGAGAGAGAATTGCCGGGACGGAGGAGTGAACATTTTCCTCACACATACACACTCTCTGCATGTGTCTTTTTATGTACAATTTATCTTTGCATTATTGCGTAATACCCTGTAAATAATGCGAAATGGAGCTGGGAATTCGAAATGGCAGAGAGGTTCGTTATTTCTAAGCGCACACCCAAGCTATGCACCTACAACAAGCATGATATTATTCTGTCTCGTTTCTCGTGTCGGAGACTGTCGCCACCGATCGTACGACCATAAAAAATGCGTCGTCGAGCTCGGTGGTTTGAAAACATATTATTATTTACAGTGACACAGTGTAATATTATGTATAACACGAGACGCACAGAGGGCGGTTCATATTGTCTGCCCCCAATCCCATTCGTCCGTTGTTTCTTTCGTCTTCCGAAAAACTATTTTCTCTCATAATAATATGAGAACCAACATCTATTTGCCTCACCCGCTGCACAACAATCACTGCGGAGGAGAGTATTTATTTATTTACTTTAGACATTTTTGCGCGCCTGCTTATAATACAATTCCAAATTCCAACGAGTAGTCTTAGTGGTATGAAACTTTGTGTAAATACTGATGGCACGTCCAGAAACTTCGAGAACATAAAGGCCGATTTGAAAATAATAACAACCAATGTACATCGATTACTAGTTCGCAATATTTTTTTTCTAGTGGTCCTAGATATGTTATTATGTATATTTATTTCACTTAATCCATATAGAACATACTCGAGTCCCCATAACTCAAGGCAAAATGCATCACCGTTTGCGTACCTACTCTAAGACTATGCGTTCCAAGTACAAAATTCGTTTCTTGTAACAAATATTTCAAAATACAAGACATTTAATTTGTATTTCTTATCGTTCAGGCCATTTTATTCACGAGCGACGCACGTATTAATGCATTGTACAAACTTTTAATGTTAATTAGGTAATTAAAAATATTATATCAAAAAACACAGTGATCATAATATTTGCTTTCATAGTAGTTTTTAAGTATTTTCATCCGTACCAAAAGCCAATCGTTCTATAGATGAAAGCAATAACGTATCTATATTATATCTCTAGCGATTATCGATTTGGTCGGTTTGAGATACGTCGCATATATTTCCCGTATATTGTTTATTTACCTCGCGTAACTAATTTTAAAAAAGAGGCACTTTAAGGATATTTTTGGTTATTTTTTTTGATAGTTTTTAACGCAATTATATCCAGACCTTGTTAATAAGTAAAAACTCAGAAAATTCTCATTTGCAGTTCAATTTTGGTACAACAAGATTTCCAAAGTGCCCACGTGAAACACATTAGTTAATGTCAACTCATGAATACTATACTTAAAAATGGTAAAACAATATATTATGAGTATATTCAAAACTATAGGCTTTAAGAATATTTGGAAATTAAAAAAATCAGTGTTAAAATGAACTCTCTCAATTTAACGAATATAATTAGGGTTAAGCGTGTTTGGAGTGAATCATTCTGTACTCGAGATGTCCCATATACGTATAACAACAACTAACGGTAATTACTTCAAAACTTTTGAGAAAAACACTATTAATATATCATTAAAATATTAATGTCATCGAAATATTTTTTTTTAGGTAGTTTTATTTCGCTGAACGACAATACACTTTTTTGATCAAATGTAAAAGAACTTAATGTTTTCATAACTGCTGTTTCGCAATGCAATTAAACTATTAAAAAATAAATATAATTTTTTGAAATAATTAATGAACGTGGACTCGTCTTCACTGGATCACTTTTTATATTTTATTATATGCGCCCGTACGGCTGTGAGTAAAAAAAAAAAAAAAATCGAAAAGAAAATAATGGCTACACATTACATAGTGTATTATGAGAGTAAATGGTATTGTAACACCCTTAGACGGAATAATATTTACGTAGAATTAACATAACAATATAACCATACGACTCGGTGCCGGTGTCAACGACTCGCCGTTAATATTGTGTGTGTTATTTTTCAACGCTTGGATGGGAAAAATTCGTAAAAAAATATTCTTAACCGAGCACCAACCGAGTTAATATACAATTCAAAAACGGTTTATTTGGCTCTGGTCCAATCGATTATTGATTACGGTATATGGTATCCGCGCGTTCGCAGTGTACATATTATACGTATAATATGTGACGACGGCGCCAAGGGCGGAGAACGGTTACGAGAAAAATTATCGCTAAAAGTGTTTTCGTAGCGAGGACATTGCTTTTGATTAAAAACGGACCATGGTCTTTTCCGAATTATCACAAATGTTTGTCGTCGAAGGTAGTGCCACAAATGCCATAAAAAGTATTTAATTAAAAAACGAATTTCCGTCGACGCTTAAGTAGAATACCGTTTTCAGAAAATCGTATACGTTTCTAGTCAAAAACTACATAGTTATAATATTATTTTAGTATAAGCCAGAACAAATCCAACGTCGCTTTCTAAAAAACGATTATGGCACCTAAGCTTGGTCCTGCAAACGCCTACTCCTTGGATACCATGGCCATAGATCTGGGTCGAGAACAACAACTGGCTTCCAGACGGCTGTCCAATGACCTAGCTTTCATGCTTAAATTAATTAAATGATAAAAAAATATCGTGTCCGGACTTTTTAAAAATTCCAGACTTTAGGTTTCAGCCTTCAACTGATAATATTATAATCTAATTCCATCTGGAGTTTCGCCTTTTAGATGCACATGTAACACTGCATTGACTGGTTTTGAATTTTCCATTGATTCGCATGTTCAATCGAACAGAAGTATAATGTGCAATCAAAAGTGGAGTGCCAGAAATTTTAAAGAGGAGGGGGGAATATGTAATTACCAACAATGCGTTTAAATTAATTTTAGTCAAAGACACAGATAAGGGGATTTATCGAACAATGGTGCCATGATGGTGAGATGTAACCACTAATCCTGATACGTAACTAGACTAATCAAACTCAATTAAGCTAAGTGCTTACTGCAGTGATCAAAGTAACAGTTTGAGCATTATGATTGTTATTAAATTAGTGTGTCAAACAAAATAAATAAAGAAATAAATAAATAAAAATAAAAAACAATGTTCTGAATGTCGTTTTACTCGAGTCTAAATTTTGACTACACTCGTCGTATCCACATAAAGCTGTGTCGATTTTCGATTTTTAGACTCAATGAGTAGCAAGTGAATGTATTGTATTTACAACGATGTGTGTTTTTGATCTGTTTGTCATAAACATATGAGGTGGTGAAAATGCTTCGATTTTCAACATCAGCAATTTTTCTGATAAGAAATTGAATCTAGTTCTTACATTAGAGAAGTCAAGATTGAAAAATCACGGTGGTCTTAGAAAACGTTGGAAAGAAATACAAATGATTATTCTTACACAAAACCAATTTTTGGAAAAATCGTTTTTATTTTTTGGGTGTAACTCAAGTCGTAGTCATCATATCGGTATAGTTGACCTAATAATAAATTCACCTGCTCTTTGGCAGTAAAACTTTAAAAAATGTGTCATAATTAAGTCAACTCTATACTAAAGTCCACAATGAGTATTTTAATAAACGAGGTGGAATATCTGTAATCTGATCTCCGATCTGTTGAAAATATATTTATTTATTTCCGATAGAATTACGAAACCAGAACAATATTGGCCTACAGTTAAACTGACATTTCAATACCCAGCATAATATGCAACAAACTCACGTAATAGGTAAATTTCATTTAAAAAAAAAAAAAAAAAATGAATATTTATAATTATACCATGTAAAGGATAACACGGAGTGTCGTATATTTAATATTGATAGACTAGGGTTTTTGGTCCCCAGTTACAATTGAGTGAACTAGCAATTAACGCATAATATTAAAAAGTAAAGAATGGAAAATGGGTATCACTGTGCAGTGCATCAGGTGTCGTGTGGATCATTGTTGAATGTTGGACGCGTTAAATATTTGAATTTAATGGAACCGTTGAATAGAAAAAACGATTCTGAGCAAAGAAGGCGAGTCGGCATATAAAAATCCGATTTTTAATGTATCATTTACTGAGAAACATAATATGATTATTTGTGTCTAATGAAGGGTAACACGGCGCGTCGTATAGGCAATAGCGATACACCTTTCCGCTTCTAGCGTTCCTAAGAGGGCTGGTACTAATATTACATATTGTAGACAATAATGGGAAAGTGGTTCCACTCTGGCCAACATTGTTGTCGTATGTGGGTCACTGCATTGGATGCGTTTTGATTTAATAAAATGAAATCCTTGCGTAAGAAAAAATTCCTTAGCAAAGACGTACAGTCTTCTTGTGTTATATACTAAGACGTATATTATAATATTATTACTATATTCACGTAATTTATATTACTATTATTAAAACAGTAGGTTAAATTAATTATTGGCGAAAGCATTGCACTTGCGAACGTGTGTATATAACATAATAATATACTTTAAAATATTCAAGTACCGACGAATAATATTTTTTTATTGCAACGAGATTGTTATTCTTTGTTCGAACATCTAATTTAAAAAAAATATTTCATACTTGTATCATTATTTTTATACTCTACACAAACTATTTAAATTGTCCTTGCAATTCAACATACCTACATTTTTTTCGCACTTGTTGTTGCACAATCTCTCTTTGACCTAATTTGAATAATTAATTAAAACGAATAAGCTACTTTTTGTTCTTCTTTCATTTCTTAAATTAACATTAAATCAAATTTTTTTGGACATTTTGAGAGTGAATATTCGTAGTTTTGGACATTTTTACAGTGGAATTTCTCGATTTTTGAGACATTTTTTTCCGATATTCTTAGTTTTTGTAGGCTACAGTTGGGCAGGAGGTGCAAGATTGTGCGAAAAATTGAATTAATGAATAAAATAAAACATAGCAAACTTATAATAATGCGCCGTTGAGTAGTGTTCTAAATATTTTATGAACACTGCAGTCGTCCCAAAGTATTTAAGTACTTACGTCATGTCCTAGGGAGCTATTTTTCTTGCAGAGCCTTCGAATTTTAAAAAGGATTTTACTCGAGTCTTCCATTTATGCAATGTCATCGAAAGTTGTAGGCACCAATGTCACGTGTTTCCCACATCAAATTCCGACTTGAGTATACACATCCTATATAAAGTCTCCGTGAGATGATAAATGAAACGAGTGCATTATTGTGTCTGCGCGAAATGTGTTTGGATGATACGAAACAGTACAGTGAACCATATTATAGGTACTGCAGCAGTGTGACGTTAACATACCAGACATAACATATTATTGGTAACAATAATGATGATATATAGAACCAGTGTCGTGTAAACAAATTTTTCCGGTCGAATGGAAATTGTCGACCATCGTCGTCCACTCTGATAAATTATTGCAATAACTGTGTACGAAATCAAGCGATACCAGTAAATTCCCGTTAGTAAACACGGTATCTGTCATAATATTACTGTCGATATAATATTTTTGCTTCAATAATAATAGCAAAGTGAAGACACACATTTGATTGCCATTCGACTTCAGTGATACCTTTCTACGATTAGCTTATAACTACACACACCCACACCCATACACAAATCATACGTGTTTTACACAACAAGCGATGCGCAGCCATAGACAGTATTTCCCTGGCGATCACTACCACTTCTTTTCGATTTATTACACATTTGCAAGCCCAGCTAGTCCTCTATAATTTTGTATCCATGTTGTTGTCGGGGCCCGAAATCATGTGTGTGTTCGAGGACGAGTATTACTACGCACGCTCCTGGGCCTCACAATTATTTTCAAACGTTGTGAATTTTCAAACGAACGAGTCGTACTTCAATCGGACATCACACAATTTTGCACTATCACAAAACACGAACCACTTGAATTGTATAAAAGTTTTCTAAAAAATAGATTTACAAATCTTCTGTATATTATATAAAGGAAAGTGTACTTTATCAATAATCAACGCAGAGCTGAACCTATTTGAGCTATCGACTTGAAATTTCGACGATAGATTTTAAACAAAATATTTTTTTTCATCGGGCTCTAAGAAAGGATTTTTCAAAATTTTGATTTTAAAGGGTTAAAATCGGTAAAAAAATAGAATAATAATATTTTGTTATTTCTTAGTAAATTTATAAATTATTTACCTATTTCTCTTACTCGATGCATTGCGCTTATCGCTTATCATTTAAATCAGATCATTTCACAATGAAATCAATCGGAAGATCAATGAAAAATTGTATGGTGAGTTTTTTGATAAATGTTTGTTCATCATGGTTAGTTTAAGCGATCACGCTTAAAATTTAAAACAAACTTAAGTCACCCGCGGGCCGCCATGCCATACAATATTATGTGTATAGGTATACAATTTGCAGGTTTATTTTAATTAATAACTAATTTTCCTCTCAACTTTCTGGACTTGGTATTTTTTTAAATTTGTTGGTTGCCATTGGTTAATCGGACAGATCAGGTTTGAGAATGCATCAAATCGAATTTTAGTACATTGCCTAACAAAGTGGCTGTTGGCTGAGTTACACTTGTAGCCGCTCGTCGATATGTACACAATCAAAATAATTAATACAATTAAAGTTAAACATATTATTCACACAAAACACTATATACCCGCACTTAGCCGGGTTCGCAATCCACCACAGGTAGATAGCCTACCTGTTAATATACTGCTTACATTATCACAAGCGAGTCTCGAATAGAGTTGGCATTTTGTAAAGGGCAACGAAGTGCAAGGGGTGAGCTGGAAAAGATATAATAATGATGCAATAGATCTTTGTTTCCACACGACACTACGTCAGTTAATTTGTCTACTGAAGATCGAACGTAAAAACGGCTGAAACCGCTACATTTGTGACGTAGGAATACTTGCCGAAATTATAAACAACAAACTAATAATTAAGGTAATATTTGTATTGAGTTGAGAGTTGTATGGGAAACACGTATTAGCTCAAATATACAAATTGCGTTATCGAAAAATAATAATTTTCCTATCGATGTGCGATAAACTTGTTAAACTATACAAATTATAATTATAAGTATGAGATATCATTTTTTAATAACAATAAATTTGTAAATATTTTTATTATTATTACTTTTTTTTTGTTTTTAAAAGATTTTTCAAAATTAGACCCCTAAGGGGGTAAGAGGGTTTGTTTTTATACAGCCATGTAATACACGGGCAACGCCGTGACGGGACAGCTAGTTGATTGTAGTGAAATGTTCGAATACATATTTTTAAAATATTCACCATAGTTTATAATAGGTAACAAAAGTCATTTCATTTGTCAGGTCTTCCTGTCACGCTCTTCACATGCAATATTATGTCACGTCGATCGACGTTAATCGTCTGGTGATTTTTTGGCTGTACCTTTTACTCGCGACAAGATAAGTTCACAAATAAAACTACGACACTATAAACGCGGTCGGCATAAATAATTTCCAGCGCGAATAGCTCTCTTGCCCGACGTTGTTTGCCAGTCGGACGTTTTTCAAACACCATTGAGTAAACTGTTTTTTTTTTATTTTAGTCGAAATACCTTTTGTCGACAAATTAGGAGTATAAACCGTACCTGGGCGTACGTATAGTATTCCAAAAACTACGGCAGTAATTACACCTACACCTACCAATTATTATTATACCGATTTCGCATGTTTTTTAAATGTTAGTGGCGCCGTATCGACGTTCTGGATGTTAATGTTATGCGTGTCTATATTGTATAGCAATAATTTGCAAAATAGATAATATATAAAATTATATACGAGTTTATATATGTATAATTTAACCATAACAATGTTGACCTGTCCTCTAGAATATCATTATTAATTCAAACAAATCTCTCCCCCCTCCTCACCATGCCCGGGCGACGCCTATACACAGTACAATCACATTAACTGGCTGCACTATAATTTAATTGCTCAGTTTTTGATGTCTTAGACTTAGACGAACACGGAGATTTTTAGTATGCGATACAAAATATTTATTACAACGCTATTTGTTTACGAAAAAATGTAAATAGTTATTATTTCGTATCGTAAAATACGAAAATGACAGTTTACGAATTTCCAAGTTTGTAACCATCTGAAGGTTTCAACTCTGGTACAGGGCATCTCTGTAATTGAATGTTTTTGTATTATTTTTTAACGTATATAATTAATTACTCATAAAAAATAAAAATAATACTAAAAATTGTCAATATATACATATATTAGTGTTTAAATAAGAAAAAAAACAAACGTTCATAGCCAGAATTGTATTAGAATATTAGGTATTGTAAATATGTTGAAAGTTGAAACAACGAATGTAAAATGTTGCATAAGTGTGGAACAGTAGACAGCAAAACCGTGACTCACTAATTCTTAAAAACTTTTATAATATTGAACAAACTAAATTACTCGATATTCAATAATTAGAAGTATGTTCAAATATTATTCTGTCTGGGAAAAACATGAAAAACGTGTTGTAGTCGTTTAAAAAAAAGATAAATGTCAGTCAGTTTTTTTACAAAAAAAAGTGAATTTAATTAATTATTTGATGGTTTTATATTGAAGATACTGTGTTCCAATGACATAAAATTAGGTTTGAAAAGAAAAACGTTTCCGATACACATATGTTTCCCACCCATAAAAATTTAGGTACTGTTCGGTAGTAAAATCCAAAAATAAGACCACGGGGTAATCAGTTTAACGTAAGACACCTTTTGTTCTACAAAACTCTTGAGTTATTGAAAATATTTCTTTTACTATATTTGATATTTTTGTTTTTTTGAATTTTGTACTCTTTTCAATGGTATAATACATTTTTAAATTCATATTTTTAAGCAGCTTATTATTTTTAGTATTTCGATCTATAGAAATCAAATTTCGAATAAGTATATTTACCACGACGAGAGGAGTAGTGGACCAATATTTTGCACCTTGCAAAAGAGTTACCACGCACTCCTGTGCAACGCCACTCCGATAAATTAAAATTTTTACCGTATTATCCATAAGGAACTCGTTAAGTAATAATACAAAAATTATTCTGATTCATTAATTAAAAATCAATTTGTCATTAAAAAATGTTTTTAAAAAATGATTACGATAAAAAATTAAAAAATTAATATCTTAGAAATATGGGGTGTTTAAAAGGCGTACGAATTATGAAAAAAAAATATGAATATATTTTCCAAAATTCACTTATTGAAATATTGGATGTCTTGCGCTAAATGGGTAGTGCTGTACAAGAAATACTTGCTTGCACGCAGCACTTGTGGTATAGGTCAACTAAATTTAAATATATAATATATTTGATTTTCACGTATTTTTCGACGTTACTTTTTTTTGGATTTCACGTTCGATATGTTCAAATATGGATTTCACTCACCAATGGACGGTTCGGAAGAGTTTCTGGTGCCGTCCGCCGATATCGATCGCGCCTGCCCCGGCGACAGACCGTACAAATCGCTATACTTGTCGTGCTGGTTGGCGTCGATCGACTTGGACCTGAACTTGGATCTATTGAACCGGGTCCTCATGGCGCCGAAAAAGTCGCGTTTCTTCTTCCTGCTCCGGCCGCGGTCGCCTGGAAAACAGAATATGCAGATAGAGCAACGGTATCATAATTTGTGCGGGAGCTTCCAGCCACTGCAGTGATGGACAAAATACTTATCCAAACAATTATCTATATGGTAGTTTCACCATCGCCATATAGTAAAAAACTCGTTTCTAACTAGACGATGCAATAGTTTAGAAAAATTAACCTCCTATGCCTCCTCATCATCATCATCAAAAAAAAAAAAAAATACATATGCGAATAAAATAAAACAAAATATCACAACTAGATGATTTTCCTCAGATAACCATATATTGTTTAAATTTGTAGCCTTATACTTCAAACTATGTTTGTACGTGTGTGCTTCTACGCGGTTTATAAAATAAAACAAAATATGTAGTCTTGTATAAGTGCAAGTATAGGCATCATAATACGAGTTGAAAACGTATTTATTTTAAAGTCACACAACGAATTACTGTTTTTTTTTTTAATCCAATATAACATCTAGCCTAAAGAACCAAGAACCGTTTCGTGACATGAAGTAACTAATCAGTTAATTAAATAAACGTACGAGTTGAGTTAATTTTCTCCCGACATATTTATTATAATCGATAGCCAAATAACGGATTAAAAATATATTATATTATTGAACACAAATTATTGCCTATAGTATAAATAAATAGAATAATATTTACGATAGCATTTGTATTGTAAATAATAAATAGTAAGAGTGTTGGAGTGTTGGGTGCACCATTTTTAGATTTCTATAGAAATACAACTCAACATTAAATAGCACAGTATGTGAAACAATTAATGACTAAATAACAAAAAAGTATAATATTTAATGTTACAAATAAGGGTCGTCACTTTTTTACCTAAGTGGACTACATTTTTTAATCAGATTTTCGTTGAGAGTCATATTTAAAATTAAAATAAACATAATTAAAACTACAGTTTTAACAACTAGTATTGATACATATTTTATATTGTGTAATCATATCATGAGTTCCATTGCACTTAGTTTTCTTTATCGACTAATTCTGAACAATAAATATTACTAGGAAGGGAAAAGTTTTAAAAAATTGAATGTATTACAAATGTTTCGAATAAAAAAAAACCTATGTGCGAGTGAAAATGACTCACATATTTAGTTTCTAATGTGATTTTTAAGTTTTATACTCTGCTAATTTATTTATATCCGCTTTCGTGTTGCATGTTGATATTTGCAGAACTCCTTTCGAGTGTTCGTCACTTAGTATGGAACAATATTTATATTTTCAATATTTGACAAGCAAAATTGACGTCTGCTCACGAATATCGTTAGCGTGCTACCGACTAATATAAGTACTTAGTCAATTTTTTTGGAAAAACTTTTTGTACCTTTTAAATTATACATTTAGAAAAGACTTGAATAAAACAAGTATAGGTTATTGATTTTTTTAAAAGCAATTTTAAGAACATCGTTGTTTTTCAGGTCTATGACTTCAACATCACAAATTAGTTTCGATATAGTCTATGTCAACAGAAAACGGGTTTTGAAACAACATATTTATTTTCGTGTGTACACATAATTTGTATTGAAAACTCATTTTGTGGGTACTCAATTATATTTCAAAAAATATTATCAATAGCTTTCCAAAATAAAGTTGATTGGATGATTCGATTACAATTTTACAACGAGAAATGATCGAAACGTTGTTCACGCTGTTCATGTTTGTGTAATAATTTTAATTTCATTTGAAACGATTTTACATCTAAAAACATTTACCTGAAAATAATATTTTTCATTGCGTTTGAGATTCGTATTCAACTCATTCAATAAAATTGTTTATTGATTAAATAATGTATACTTAACAAATAGTTAAAATGGCGATGTTAAGAATTCATGTTTCATATTTACTCTTTTCCGAAATAAAATATTTATTACTTTCGATAAAAACAATGCATTGTAAAGAATAACTTTGCATTTTTTTTATCTTTCCTGCCTAATTTAATCATATTTAATGTCAATACTCGTATTTTATTAACAGGGTATAAGATAGACACGTCGGCATGAAAAAAAATTTTAAAAGTACTTATTACAAAGTACTCTGATTTTTAACTAAGTTGAAATACTTTTTTGGACATCTCTACTCTAGTCAAAAGACTAAAAACATTAAAAATGACTTAAGTGTTAAACTGAACTTACATTTGCCCATGTAATCTGCACTTAAAGAGGTAAAAAAAAAAACAAGTGCATTTTCCAACTTCACGTGTACATAATATGCGTTATATATCTGTATATAAAGTGTATAGAATTTCCATAAATATAAATAAATGTCATAAGTTTAGAAAAAAACAAACAAATTTACAACACAGTTATTGCAGATTCGGGGATCGACAACTTGGTTGTCTGACGTTGTGTGGTTTACGATTTATTTTTTCAGTTTGAAACATTTAACTCACAAAATCAATTTACTTATTGCTGTCAATTCGAAAAGTATGTAACCAATTGTAAACTATTCACTATTTTTTTTTTTTTTTATTATGGCTTACAGACGTATTGCCAACGTTATGTCAAATTAAATAATATGTATGACTGAGAAGGTGTTTTTTCTTAATTTAATGTAAGACACGGGGATTGCTAAAAACTTTATAAATTAGTATGCTGATAAATACAAATATACGCATTCAGCTGTATATGTTTTTTTATTTTATTAACTTTTATTAGGGGCATCAATAGCAAGGTTATTTGCAGGCGTCACATTTTTTTTTACATTGGAAAAGAAAGAATTTACATTAAATTAAATTGCACTAAATTATTCAATCATCATTAAATATATTTATATTGATTAATTTGTTGGACGTCTCGGGAGTGTCTCGTATAAGATCTCTGGTAGTTGCAGTTTGATGCGAGCAGTATATTATGTTATTATTATATTTACAAAACTGACTTCGCAATAAAAAATCTTAGACATCGTAGGATCATAAAATATTTTGGTTTTGAAAAATTTAGGAAAACACTCTCTGCAACCCGTTTTGAACTCAAATTGTTATCTTATTTCAAATTGTGATTTAAAATGATTTGTATAGACAACTTGAAATTGTCTTTTTACAGATTTAATTAAAAAACTGATGTTAAAATATCGGAATACGGACTTCAACGTGAACTGCAGAATATTCCACTCTATTAATTCCAATAAAAATAAATAAATTTAGTAAATTAATCAGAACGTTTGTGTAAGATTGTATTTTTGAGAACAAAACTACCTTGGCACAATTGCGCTGTTAGCCGGTTTTGGAGAAAAAAATCATTTTATAAGTAATACCAGTGATGTGAGTCTCGTAAATTTACCATGTAAAATTTTACCGGTAAAGTAAATTTACCGTAAAATTACAAAAAACAATTTACAATTTACATTTTTTTTACCACTCAAACAGTTGAGTGACCACTTTATTTGTATGTCTTTGTATTTTCTATCAAGATATTAGGATTATAATACAAATTAGGATTTTTATAAAATGATAACGACAGTCACGTGATACGAATTATTGTGTTATGGTGTACTTATACTATAAGTTGTTTTTTATTTTTTTATTTTTTTTGAAACAGATTAAAATTATTTTTGTTTTATATTTTACTATGATAAATTAATAATTATTAATTGTTATCATTAATAAAGGGATTAAATACTAATACTTTATTTTATATTTATCTTGCTTCTTTATATTATAGAAAAAATTATTGAAAAAATTCAACAGGTACGCTATAATTTGAATTTTAATAAAAATTTACCAGTTTTACCGTGTGTATTACTGTAATACACATCATAATTTAATAAAAATGTTTTTATTTTAGATATGTATATTGTATGTAGTTACTTAAAGTTTATAAAATATGATAGGTATGTTGTTTAAATTACAGTTTTTAAGGGGAAGTTGATAATTGTTTGTATCGAATCAGCCTATAGTCGAGAGCTGTAGTTTTTGTTTGATAAGGACAATTTTGTTTTATTTTAAAGTTATCATAATTAATGCAAACATGATTCACAGTTAGGCCATATCATATTGCAGGTTCTTTTTATTATATTAATTGAGAAACTATTTGTAAGTTTGGTAGAATTGATATGTATTCTGACTAATAGTACTTTTACAGATTTCCTATTAAGAATTGTCCAAGGACGTGACCTCTTTTTTCCTTGTAGTTTGATATTTTTGAATTTATTTAATTTAGTCTCGTGATTCAATGAGGGTAGGTGCCTATATGTATATATATGTCACATTTAGAGATGGTTATGAAGTTTCTAACGGTAATTTGATGATGATTTGCTCTTTTTGCAGCTGATATTCAGCTTTCTCATTTCCCTCGACGCCAAAAATGAGCGACGAAATGTTTTTTTATTTTATTCAAGCTCATTTTCCGAGACAGAATTTCGTGCGTGACTCTTGTACGACCTACCCGAAACTGCAAATAACGAACCTATGACTTATATATTTTCTCATAATATAGTCACATGATATACGACGCACAGACAAAAATGCCTCTTTAAATCCAAAAATACCATCGTTACGGTGACGGGTTACCCGACGTGGGTGTTCAAAACAATATGGAAAAGTTTGTCAGCCGTCACATTTTTGTTTTAAATTCTGAGTGAAAAAATGAATGAATTGATTTTACAAAGATGCGGTTTTTCTTTCCAAATTATTTAAAGTCAGATTTTGGACGAAAATCATCGAAAACTCGAAAACTGTTTTTCAGTTAGAAATTCATATTTTTTTTTATATCTTACATTAGCAAGTTTATTAGAAGATTCACCATAAGTTTTTTTACCTTCAACAAAAAAAAAGTTTACTGGAACCAACCTAACCTAACTGGGAAGTAACATTCACTATTTATGAGCGTTTGAAGTGAAGTGCAAATTTTGAAAAAAATTAGTCAAAATGATTACGAATATTTTCAAATGTTTTTCTTAACTAAACATTTATGAAATTTTCATTTTTTTTTTTTTTGACTGGATTGTAAATTAAAAATTAGATTCCTCATAAATAGGTCATATTGCAATTGCAACCAACAATTTTAAGAAAATATGTGAACTCATTTTTTTTTGTATACTTATTTTTATTTGAAATTTGGATGAAATTAAATATTCAAACAAAAAATAACAATTTTAGTTATTCTGTTGTAATATAAAAATATTTTTGAGTTGTATTATTTTATACACAAAATTGCATCTTTAAGTGAAAAGAATTTGACAATAATCAATTAAACCTACCGCATAGATGGTAAGACAATCAATTTTAAAAGCGACAATATCATGAAACACACTTAGACATATACGGTGAACAGACCGTCAGAATCGCTTTTCGTACCAATACAAAGATTTCACATAATTTAATTCAAATCCGACATGTCCGTTATTGTGACCCCTCTGGTCACTTATTGTACAACTGAACGGTACCCACTTACCCATCTTTGTTTCATAATAATACGTGTTACTCATCAGTCCCTTCCACGATAGAGCGGGGAGAGAATCAAAGTATCGTTATTGCCTATATACCTCGCCGTGTTACCCGTTATCGAACATACTGGTTGACATTGAAAATAAATTATATTTTATATGTACATAATATGTGTGGACTTGGTAATATAGGATGATGGAACGTCTTCGCTCAGAATTGTATTTCGTACGAAATGTTTTATTGTTGACTTCAAATTTAATAAAAATACGTATACTACGCAATATGAGTTAAACAACGCCTAATGTACCATCGAGTGGTACCCACATCTTTTTTTATATTTGTATTATTTTATTTCGGAAATTATATCGTTCGTCATAATGTATTATTGTGTGTCGTATTCGTTGAGATTTGTCGTAGTATTTTAGGAGTGTCTTTTGGAGATGTACACTTCTGTTTTTCGAATAAGAGTATCTTTCTCTTTTGCTGTACATTATCTAGCAAATCGTTTTTATGGAAGTTCGGTAGCGTTAAAGTTAAAGTCGAATGGTAAGTTTTTAAGTTAATTAAGTATTTATGCCAATAATAATAATAATTTTCTTTCAAAAACGGTTTACAAGAATAAGACTAGATGAAATATTGTAAATGTATATTTATAATAAACTTGGGCATTTTACCAATTATTAATATCGTCTTATTAATGTTAATCACTAACAATTGTAAATAGTTATAACTCTCATACTATCTTCTAAATTCATTATCATGGACATAATGTATTATACATAGTTCACAATGTTAAATAATTCAAAAACTATGTGGTCGTTCGAATTTTTAATTAGGTACAAGGGTACAACAAGATTTTCCGAAAAAATAATCCTTTAAAACATTTACAGTACAACAAGGGGTTTTAATTTGGAAGACAAAAGTTCGTAAGGTCACTGGACTCTAACTCATTGGAGTGTGGAAAAAAATCAATTATTTAAAAACATGGTTTTAAAGTATAATTTTAAAATTTCAAAAACTATTATTCGAATAACTTTAATACGAAATTGGTGGTGAACCATGAACCACCCCGTACCAGGCATGTGCACTCTCTGTGGCCACCAATACCGTTTGTTATAATATGCTCTGTTTTTATCTGGAGAAAACATATTTTCGGATAGCCGTGACTTTAATCGTTTGTTATATGTATATATATATATATTTTTTTTGTACAGTCGCTTTTAGTAATTTGCACGTCCTTAGACTGTGGTCAAAGTGTTTCTCTCGGATTTAATCGATAATATAAGACATTTAAAAAGAACATCTATCCAGTAATATTATAAATGTAATACCTAGCTAAGTTACAGTGTCGACGCTGGTTCGGCGTAAAATTACTTAGAATAATTGACTTATTCCTATTATTAACTGCCATATTTTCCCATCGTAAACTTTATACGTATAACCGTATTGGGTTAATTTCCAACGTTCCAGCGATCAGAGACTCGTTTGACGAAATAATGTGATTCGAATGTTGTTAAATTATTAACACAGTCGTTGTCCTGTCCGTGTAGTATTTCCCGGAGCGAAAACGTCATATTTTATTAATAATTATTTTTGCGGAATAGTTCGATTTCAATGTATCGTCGTGCTGATAATAATAATAAAATATGTACAAAATACATTACCCTACATTTTCATCCATCGATGTATCACAATAATAATAAATTAATGAATAAACTACATAATTTTTTTTTTAAATTACATTAACACTTTTTTATACATGTAATGTAGTAATGTATAATATCATGTACCCACATGATATTGATATAAATGTAAAAATTAAATCAAAAACCATTTCAAATTAATTTTATACTATAATTGTTGGCATTTTATATTACATTTCTTTGCATTTTTTAGACATTTTTAAGGCATTTTTGGAGGTTCATTGTTGCATTATACGCACAGCCCTAATAATAATTAATAATACCAACTATTATTAATCGGTATTAATCGGTATTATTATTATTATTATTATAATTATTACTACTGTCGTCGAAAGTATTGAAATATTTTGTTTTAGGTAAAGACATTAGGCACCTATATCTATAATGATAAAATGACGTCGAACGGCCGTGCAAAATGACGCTCACATAATGAATATTGAAATAAACCCATAGTGCGCTTTACTGTAAATAATGTATCATTTAATATTGTATGCAACGCCGTCGGGCGAGCGGAGACTTCCGGGGATAAATCATTAATATCCCATCACGAAGTGATCTACCCGACTAATGAGCCAATTGCGAACATCATTTTTCAAGACTTCAATAGCACCGCCACCGTATAAATATGAAAATAAAACACACACACACACACACACACACACACACACCGTATCCGGGAAAGGGGAGGCCGACAAGGGAGGATCCGAAAGGGGCTTAGTAAATATTTTGACTGCATTCATCGCCGCGGGGCGTGTATAATTCAATTATACATTGTCTCTGTTTTTATCCGAAAGATGCCAAGATAATCCTCTTAGAAATAATCGCTTTTAAACGCCGCCGTGGTACTTACTCATTCGGGCGACGTCAGTGTTTCTCCGAACGAACGGCGGCGACGGCGTTTATGCGCCAGTTATGATACAATAACAATTATTATAATACGATTGAGATGACGACGACGACATGTTATTATCATACCGTCTACACGTACGTCGTTGCGATATTAACAATAATAATATTATTATTGTAACGATATTCGGCGCGACACTGCGTGTTCGGAAAACGCCGTCATCCCGGATTTTCACCGAGCAGTCGGAAAATCGGAAAATATGTGCACTCGGCGCAAACGTCGGAGAGGCGTCAAAAAAATAACAATATCGTCGTCGTCATCGTTTTGTTACTGTTAAATTATAATGTACTATATATTATGTATATATCCAACTCGAGTCTAATAATTCGAAAGTCGAATTCAACTCACGTACATTTCCCCAACCGCACCCGTTTCGATTTTTCAACTTTTTCCGACGCCAATATTTAGTGCTCCATTCCTGCAGCCAATTCCTGCCGGAAATCCTAAAATTCCTGCAATCAACGAAAAACCGTTTGTGCTGATGGGGAAATCGAAACGGGTGGGGTTGGGAAAATGTACGCATTCAACTCTCCGCGGACCGTGTTGGAAAATATCTAGACGACTATTACTCATCTAGAGAAAAAATATTCATCTTCGCGGGTAAAATTCAGCTCAGTTGTGCAGTGAAACCTGTCTTGTCCAAACTACTGATAAGAAGGAATCCTTTTCTGCGCGGACATTTATTACGGTCCCTGCAGATTTCTATGATTTAACATGGGATTGAACCCTTGATAAAACGGCACCTGCCTGAGGTAAAACGGAAGGCTATCTATTGGTCCCCGCAAGCCAAATACACCTTGGAAAAACACATCGTAAAACGAACAAAAATATTTTTGATACAAACATTTATTTTGCTACTAGACAATTTTATCGAGGTCAGCGATTAATGCGCATCGACAGATATAAGTACATTTTATCTTGAATCCACGCATCAGTGCTTATTATCGTCACCGCAGTCGTAGTTTACCTGTCTTTTATTTGCGCTCATAATGTCTTCAACGATTTGTTTAAGTTTAGGCCTGTGATATGTAGCCAATGACATTTTTTATTATTGGCCCGAGATTCGGTATAAAAATAGGTACTTTTGGGGGCAACTGGTACATGCCCATCCCAGCTACCCGCATGACGACGGTCGTCTTCGTTAGCTGATACCCGTCTCATTAGAATTGTGTGTAAAATGTTAACTAATGATAATATTGCCAACACATTTGTGTTGAACCGAACCGAACAGACATTTTTTTTTTGTTTGTTTCAAATGTGACCTTTTTTGTATTATTAATTTTTTTTTTTTTATGGTTAAGAAATATACATCGACAACTAGGCCATTAGTTATTAGTACAAGAATTTTTTGGTTACATTATTGGTATTTTAGTATTTACATGATTACATTAAATTAAATTGTACAATTCTGTTTTTTTTTTTTAAGAATAAAATTAAGTTTTTTACGTCCTGTGGGTTTGGTCCTAGTGCTTGGCAAATTTGTTCGGAGATGGGGTATTGATTTCGATACTGGTTATATTTTTGACATTCTTAAATGATGTGATTGACTGTTAAAAGAATTTTTGTATTATTATTTATCGAGTCTTTATTGAGTCAAAGAATAACTTTTCATATTATTTTCTGTCATTTCGAAAATAAACTATATTGTTTTCAAAATGTTTTAAGTTATGTAATTTTCTTTTGTGTTTTTCTCTCTAAAAAACAATGCTCCATATCAAACGTAATAATATTTTGAAATTACTACACAATTCGGATGGATTTTTAATGCGGTGGGATGTAAAATTTTTGGTGCGATCAGTTTAGATTTTTTTTTATAAAAACAAAAAAAAAAAATAGTGAAATACGGAAATGTGCAGTTACCCACGATAAATTAAGGTCGTCGAGTATTTCGGTTTTATTATTATTATTTTTTTTTTTTTTGATGAATATCTTCCATTGTTTGGGCAAATGAAATCCCCTCCGCAGGTCCGCTTCCGCATCGCGGACGAAAATGGGCCGAGGGTGCGTAACCCTTAAAACGTCGGCAGCTCCAAAAGAAAACTCGCAACAACATATTGCGGAGCACATTATTTTATAGTATAAACTCGCCCCGAGACCAATTTCGGAGCACATGGTTAACGGATTTGGCAAGAAGCCGAGATAGTAACGCACAACAGTAGTTTGAAAACCTGCCAATCGAAACACTTTGCCGGATTACGAAAAACAAAAATGAAAATAAGAACGAAACAATGCCGGTAAATAAGGATATGGTAATAATAATATATTATTATTATATTTATTTCCACGCGGGCTGTACTACGCTGCAGGTAAAGGTACTTCGACGGCCTATGGGTACCGATAATATTGTTGAAGTTTCGGTCCGACGAAAATAACAATTTTTACGATCGGCGCACCTATTTTCGATGTCGCGTGTAAAATGTGTGTCGCAGTCGAACGACGGCGGCGACGATCGGACGAAACAAATAATATAAGGGAAAAAGTTTCCACGACTACGAAACAAATTAGATTTTGATTATTTCAGGTAAAAACGGATTGCGTTCCGAGCCGATTGCACGGTTCGAACGGCGCTCTTATTTTTCGCGAAACGCTTTAATTTCCTTTCGTTTTAATTTCGAAAAGTTTTCTTCGTCGGGAAGTGTTTTAAATCGGAAACACGCGCGTCTCACCGACGGCGGCTGAACCAACGAATCAAAAATGAATTCATTTGTCGACTTTTAAATTCGACCGGGAAATTTATATCGGTTCCCCACGTTGATTTAAAAAGGATAACATTTTATGTTATTAAATAGTACGCGATTCGATAAACAGTTTGTGTGCCCGATGTACAGGGTGATCTCAATTGTTTCATTTAATAATTATCAATTAATTAAAAACGTTTACGGTCGGAATTTATAAGAATGGACTTATTTTCGGACATGCCGAATTTAAGTAGCGTCTTGGGCAATACCATTTTCTGCTTTTTAAATGAGACTCGCTTTTTTCCCCAGTAAATTGTCGAAAAGACGATTATGTTGATGCAAATGTTGATGTATCAAAGTCGAAATCAAAACGAATCGAATCCGAATTATTTGACTTTCGATAACAGGTCCAAAACAATAAGTTTGATAACGTGGGGGCTATGATGATTTGAAAATTATAGCAAACTATTTTTCAGGACTATTATCCTCGGTTCAACATATTATGTTAAGGACAATGTACACAGGGTTACCCGGCAGTCTTGTTAAGAATATTACAGAAATATTACTCGTGTCCTTTGTATTTAAACTACATATTCGAATAGTATTTTTCGAGTGTATTTAAATAAAATATATAAATACGTTTTAAAAGTGTTCAAAATATTTACAAATACTTTTTTTGTTTATTTGAATAGTTTTAAGTTCATCACGAAAGTATATTGAAAATTATTAATAAATATTCAAATTGAATGATAAATAAAACGTTATTTAATTTATGGTTCAAGAATTTCAGATGCCTCTAGCTACTACCAATTGTATTTTTATCAGGTAAAATTAAACTTAAATTAGGTCACTAGATATACATTTAACACTTAAGATATTGTATTATCTTCATAACATGTGACGACACATTATAAATTCTTAAAAGCCTTATGAAATAGGTACTATTTTAAAATTATTAAAGTACAAAACATAAATATTGGTCATTTAAATACAACGGATGAAAGAAAAAAAGTATTTAGTTGGAATCCTGGAATAAAATACAAATAAATAATATTTTTAAGCACCAAACAAATTTAATTTATTTGCTTCTTTAAAACAGTATTTGAGAAGTATTCGAAACGCCAAAAAAGTATTTAAATACAAGTCTTCGAATATTTGACAAAACTGCTGCCAGGTCAATTCGGTCCTGCCTGGGTAAATTTAACCTTCTCGAATTGAAAAAAAAAATTGTTTTTATAATTATCTTGTTATTTAGTTAAAATTAAGGTTTTGAGATGTCATTAAATTTATTTTCTCGAAATATTTTATTTATGTGAAAATTAAAAAAAAATTGTGTATTTTATCTAAAAGTTTATAGTCGTATAGTCAAGTGGAAATTTAATAATTTATAAAGTTGTTTTATTGTATCGAATACTATTGAATAATTGATAGTCAGAACCAGAAAACTTTGTACAAAAAAAATCTGTCCTAACAACTATACCCAAATTAATAGGCAAGTAAAGTTAACTATAAAATATTATTTCCAACCTAATAATTAGGTCGGACGAATCAACCTTAGGTATCATATTATGTTGCTGAGACTATATTTACTGGTTAATATCATAGTATACAATAATTAAGTTAAAATAAAAATGTTCAGCCTTATATAATTGGATAGAATGACCGTCATTACAATTATTATTACTAAGTTAAAGCCGTGTTCGGTTTTAACCTATAACATTGTTGTTCCGACACGATTATGTCCTCTAAATTGGAGTCCACAATTAATATGTTGTATGAATATCTGTAAAGCTGGTTGTGGTAACTATTTCCTTTTTTTTCGCTTTCAGTGAACAGTTCACAGTTGGAATATTGTCCTCAACCGAGGAAAAAATAGGGGTGAACGTGCTTGGTGAATTTTCGCGAGCATATTGTGTTATTACGTAATATGATATTTTCGTGATTTTGACGGTCGTCTATCGTACCCAATTTATTACTAGAAATCGAACGTTATAATATTATCGGGTCCTTATTAGCAGCTATTTTTGGTTCCTCGACGACACGTAGGTACGGCGATTTTTGTTCGAAAAATACGTTCTTCGTTAGGTTACTCTAAAATTGAACACGGAAACAGCGGCGAGCAGTTATATAAACTGTATACTTTAGAAAGCCTTGCAGGAAACGAGTCGTAAATTAATACCTTTGTTTGAGAAAAAAAAAAAACCAGAAACCTTGAGTGGTTGCGACGTATATCTTTGTTGTATTATTTTGGACGGTAATAAATTGATGGTATATTGGTACACATTAAGCAGGTAGATGATACGATATTATGTGCTGCAGAGTGCTAAACTATTTTCGAAAGCTCGTTAAAATTAATAAAGGTAGCTTTAGTCGAGTCCGAAAATGATTTGATTCGTGTCGATTATCATCGTATTTTCCTCTTAATAAAATACAACAACAACAACAACGACGACGACGACGATAATAGTTTGATTATGTTTTGTTTACTTCCGGAAATGTCACCGGAAGCGATCCGGTCGGGCGAAAACGCGAGTGATTCGTCGTTATGCAATACGGCATAACTATTACATAACACGGTATTAATAAAATCGTATGAAATCGTGAAAAATATACCAACATACCTTACACTCGCGGCGAGAGGGAAAACGCGCGAGAAATAATATTATCGTCGCGATCGCGGTCGCGGTATTCGGTGTACCTACGAGTGGGTCGACACCCGACGGATCGGGTCGCGTTTTTAGAACGTTATTGCGACCCACTCGCAGTCTACAAAAATAGAATTTTTAAGTACCCGAACGACTGCGGAGATTTTTAAAACGTCCGCGTGATTCTCCTATGACGATATTATATTGATAATAATATGCTTCCCGTCGTACTCACGTATAGCCACTGCATAATACGACGTGTGTGTCGCAACGACTGAAAATAATATCTCGAAATATTAAATGTGTTAACGTTCGCAGGAATGACTATGACGATGATATTCGAATGCCTAATAATATTCTCTTACGTCGTCTCATACTTATTTTTCTCGAAAATGTAAATGTTTTTTTCACGAAGTCCTGTCTATACGCAATACTCACATCGACTTGGGACCCTTAACGACGGAAACAACAAATATGAAACACAATTTTTTTTTTTTTGTACTCTTTGTACCTCCCGAAAAACACTTTGTATGTATTCGTTTTTTTTTTTAATCTCGATACATTTATAAAAATCAAAATCAAAATAAACACAAGCGACATTCACCATACTTCAGTAAACTCTTTTTTCGGTGGTACGAGATTATAGTTTGAGCTGCGGATGTGGTTATTTTGATTTTATTTATTATTGACATGAAAACCGAGTTTAAATAAATAATGATCGCGGGGTTAGTAGAGTTTCTAGTGGGATCCATATAGGGTACCAAATTCGATTATTATTATTTTTTTTTTTTTGTTCTTGTGGTTTCGGATCGGGTTTCGTGTTAATGCAGGTGCTCGATCTTATCGACGAATCGTAAAAAAAAAAAAACATCAGTCCGGAGACTGATCCTGGTATCACAAACGCATCTGTCCCATCTACTGGAAGATAACAAATTGGGAGCACTTAGGCCGGTTCGCAGATTGTATGATTTCTATTAGTTTTATATCAGACCAATGATTGTGATCGGACTTTGGAAATTATTTGATTCATTCACTTATTGGGGTCTGATCAAACCACGTCCGCGTGTACAGTTTATGATCTAAAGTGATACAGTTTTAAATTTTAAAAACCTATTATCAAACAAATCATTTTTGAAAACAAATCGAAATTAAACCGAGTGAGTACCCTGTTAAGAACCCCTGGTAATATTAGTTAGTATATAATATAGTTAGCTTATAATAATATTGTACAGCGGCGACTGTCTGGAAGGATTGCTGTGACAGCAATTCCAGGCAAGCGCTGGCTATAGACACGGCTCGTATAGCAAGCCGTGGCAGTTGGATTT
>NW_019101864.1:0-4692 GCF_001856785.1 Myzus persicae | reverse complement strand
CCTACCTAGTTTTGTCTATAGCCCACCCAGTTTTATAGCCCCTACGGGTTTGCTGATATCAATTTAGCCTACCCAGAAATAGAGCTCTAGTTGCACCTATGATCTTTATCAATAAACCATAGATAATGAAATAAGTTGGGGTTAACTTACTAATTGATTTTTATAATTTTGATCGCCAGATATCTTGTCTTCAAATGTTTGTAAATCATAGATGTTATCAATTGGTAAAGGACAGTCACTAAAGTCAACGACATTATCAATATCCATAACATTCTTATTCAATGAATTTTGATCAAAATATTTTTCCATTTGGTCAAATTTATCGAGTATTATTGCTTGATTGTTTAAAATTTGTTTCAACTCATATTTTAAAAATGTTATATGTCTTAATAAATGGTTTTGAGATTGCAATAGATCTGAAAAAATGAAATTTAAATAATGATATTGAAAATATGTAATGATTGTTTATTTTAAATTAGATACCATTTTTATTATTATGATCCGTTTCTGTTGGGTTAGGTATAGTATTACGTATAGCCAAACCTTTTTCTTTTGTGGAGCCATTATTGGCTGTAAAAATAATTGTTTATTATAATATCATATAACAGTTAAATTAAATAATAAAACTATATCTTACTATTTTGTCCTATTGGTCTATTCAAAAATACTTCGTCCAGATTATCATTTTCAGTGTCTGTAAACACAAATATTGAAACATTAAATATTAAAATTGATTTGATTCATTTAAATTAGCATATTATTATTAATTTCATTAGCCCAATGTCCACTAAAATTTGTTTATTTAAATCATTTTCAAAACTATTAAGTATTAATATTAAAGTATTCTAGACTATTGATAACTAAAAATACTTGATATTCAAAATTAAATTTAACCGTTAAATATTTTATCATTGAAGGTATTGTGGATGTTTACTTTTTGTAAAATACTAAAAAATAAAATAAATAGTACAATTGACTTACCATCATTTAAAATGTCACGTTCATCATCTGATTTATTGTCAAATAAAATTTTTCTTGATACTGGATTTTTAATACCTATAAAAATATACATATATAATTATAAATTATACTATTTATACCAACAACATTATTGGTCCATACTTCAAAACTACATTTAAAATAAAACTTACCACTATTTTTTTTTTTTAGTGTACTGCTTGCAGTTTGTTCGCTATCATCTTGGTTAAATTGAAACTGTTTATTGCTTGAAACTTTAAGAACTACAGACATAGAATTGTCATATATTTGAACTGTCAGTACTGAAAATAATGAATTTAATAGTATTAATTAAATAATAATTTCACAACGCGGGGCGCGGATACTTTTACTAAATACAAATCATAAATACTGTAGCATTCAATGTGTAAACTTAAACTTTCATATCATGACTTTGTTTAGTCACTTCTTCATTTTACGTACACATTTATATATATATATACAATGATATATCAATATAATACACATTGTAAGTATCTTTAATATCCATGTATAATATACCTTAGTAGGTATATACACTAAGTACGTATAAGTAACTAAAATACTCATCCTTTACAAATTAACTTTGAACTTCCATGCAAATTACAAACAGTATAATCGTAAACGTCGTACATTTAATTACCAAATAGTCACAAAATCTTGAGAAAATTCATTATGAAGTACAATGGATTAGTAAAAATAACATATAAATATATCTCAATAATATCTTAATCGATATACTTGTATAGTTGTGAGTTGTAAATGGTTATTAATGTTGTCAACTTAATATTATTTTTTACTTCTTATAGATTCTAGAAACCCAACAGAAATATTAGGTAATTAATTTTTGGTTTTTTTTTTATTACGTATTTGTGTGCTGGATATATTATTACAAACTTACTTTGTGGCCTATGCGAAACATCTCTCATAGCATATTCTGTAAATAATATATTCTATTAAATACAGTTTTCCACAGTTATTCATTACTATTTTATTTATTATTTTTTTAGATTATATAAGTACGTACAATTTTTTTTGTTTTTTAAAGTGAAGCTTTCTTATAGAGATGATAGAGTGGACTAAACCACGTAAAAGCACTTCTGCTGTAACGTATTGGGGGTGGCAGCTACGAGAGAGGGAGCTACGTGCACCAGCATATACGTCTCACTCACTTAATCCTCTCTTTTCTCTGCTCACTCTCTCTTCGAATGAGACATTGCCGGACATAATTAAACTTGTATTTTGTAAGATTTTTAGTGATTACTTATGATATTCTACATCGTACTCATTGATGTTTTCATTATTATATTGTGATGATTTGACCATACTAGTGTATATATATGTGATATGTCTATTAAAATGTAAAACGTGTCATCTTTTATTTTATCATCTCCATTATTTATAGATGTATAGTATCTATAGAATTTGTATCATTAAATTGTCTTTTCTACTTAATAACTCTTGATTTTTCCCTTGAAAAAGTTAATTTTCCATATAGATCTTTAGATTTGTTCTAAATTTCATCAAATAGTTTTCTCTAATCTTGTTCATACAATTCTAATCGTTCATATAATGAAACATCAATAGATAAATGTATATCTTTTGACTGTAGTGTTTTGTTTCTAGCATCGAATCTCTATAATTCTGGGATCCATACGTTCAACATGAAAACAAACTATAATTTTTCCAATTTTTTCCATATTGGATTTGCTTCTTTTCTAGTCGGTGGTGTGTTTGAGTTATATCTTTTAATAATATTTTTAAAACTGATCTCATATTTCTTTACATCCGGATAATATTCCTTTACATGCTTACCACCTATAGTAACACATACATTGTTTGGAAGTTGGAACAGTTGTAGATTTTGACAGAGATTTGTCGTTGATATTTTTAAGAAGTTCCCATCCGTAGGTTGATGATGATATACATGTATACACCATTTGAATAGTATAAAAAATGTATGTACCTCCTTTTGAAGATTTAGCAGCATTGGAGCCAATAAGGTTGAGAGAGTGTGCCGCACATGGTACAAAATTAGTTCCAAACATCCCAAGTAATAATTATACCATTATGCTAAATTATTTAGCCAAATTTAATTTAATTTTTTTGTGTCAAATTCACTATTGTTACATCAAATTGAAAGTCCTCATTCAGCCATGAACGTAATTGTTGATACAACACGAAAAAGAACTTGAGTAAAACATGATATTCTAGAATACATTTCGTCTTTTAAAACTTTATCGATTGAATTGTTTTTAGCCCCTACTGTTCAAATACCAAATCCTCACAAATTTACAATGAAGTGGACTTTTTTCATATTTTGAACTTTTTCATAACATTTGGCCAGTTTTTTTTAAACCATACCGTATATTTCCTAATAAATATATTCCCTTGGAAAACAGAATTACGCATTTTTTGAGGAAGAATATAGTAACCAATCTTGAACTAGTGTTTGTAAATTATTTAATTTTCTTGAGAATATATTTCGAGGTAGTTGGAGTAAGTATTTTCCATAAATCCGACGAGTTTTATTAAAATTGATTTTACTTGTATCCTGACGAGGTTGGCTTAAATGAAATGTTCGACTAACCATGAATTGATTTACTATTCAGCTGGATCAACAGGAGAACCACTCACACCTTGTATTTCTAAGCCAGTTGTATATTCCTAAAACAGATAATTAAAAAAATACTGTGAAGAATCTCAATCATCAATATACAAATATTATTAGAAATTAAATTTAGAAAATTTGGATCTAATGATAACAGTTATTATGATAACTAGGGCTGGGAATTTAATTCCCTAAAAAAACCCGAAAAATGTCCTAAAAAAATGCTTTTATGATCTAAAAATTTTGTTATTTTTAATAATTTTAGTATAAATTACAATAAAAAGTTTTAAAAAATGCATTATAAAAATCTATTACAAGTGTAAACTGTAAATACATAGTTTTAGTATAAATCTAAAAAAATAGTTAATTGCCCGATAATATAATACGAAATACAAGTACCTACTTATAATCTGTTATTTTTATTTAAAAACCATGTTGGTGTAAAAATCTTAAAATCTTAAAATAAAATTTCAAATTCATACACTTATTTTCCAAAAACTCAAAAAATGCTCCAAAAACTCTAAAATGCCCTAAAAAATTAAGAAAATGACCTAAAAACTAGAAAATGCCAAAAAATGCAAAATAAACTTTCTTATTCTCATTCAAATGTACATAAAACAAATTGTAGACAAGACAAGCATTGCACAGTAAGCTTTAAAAAACAATGCAAAGTACATCGAAATCCCAGACCTAATGATAACTAACCAGATAATACCATTAAAACATACATTACAGTAATCCCTCATTATCCGCAGATTTTTTATCCGCGGTTGAGTCCACGATAAAATGGTATTAATAAGACAACGTTTTATCGTTATTATTCGAACACAGTACATAATTTTTAATGTACCTTTAACAAAATAGTTATGATATAATTTCTCAGTTTTTTTGTTCAGTTGTTTTATTTTTTTTTTGCTTTAGATTTTTTTTTTATGGAGAACCGCTTAACCTTTTACGTTTTAAGTTTATATTGGGCATTTTAAAAATATTATTATAATATTGCAGTAGTTTATTAGTATACTGTGTGACAGTTCGATCGTGGACCGACCCAACAAAACTGTTGAATCGAACTGCCCCCGTGGCCG
>NW_019101863.1:0-4632 GCF_001856785.1 Myzus persicae | reverse complement strand
TATACCAAACTATATTATTATTATAATATATTATTAAGGCGGGTTCACAACTGCCCGTGTCGTGTCGTGTCGTGTGAATTGTGAATTCAATTCGTTCTTCGGAGTCGTTCCGAATCAGGACGATACCAATATGGTAACCATAAATTCTACCGTGGTATCGGTACCACGGTTATCAAATTGTCGCGGGTATTTTTAAAATATTCAACTTCGTATTTAATACATATACAATATTATACAATTTAAAAGAAGGGTACTAAAGGGTACTAATATTTATAATCATTTAAAAATCACTATTAACATAATTAATAATCTAATCATTATGTCATTAATCAGTTGTTCTTTGTTGATAACTGTCAGTATTGTGTGCAGTGGCTGAGTAGTAATAGATGTATTTTTCATATTTAGTCTGTAATATCTAATTTGTGAGTTTTTTTTCTTATTTTGAATACATTTTAAAATGAAACGAAACTACAATGAAGAAGAATATAAACGCATTGTGTATGAATATAATATTGAAGTTCACAGGCGAAAAATCCTTATAGTTTCATATATGTATCTTATTGATTCTTATAAACTTTGTTCGTCTAGGTAATATTATATAATTTAGTTTTACATTTCATATTAAAAAAAAAACCTTAATAATCAGTGTCGGTCTGGCCTGCCCCACGATTACCGAGGTCCTTCTTGTAATTTTTTGAAATATAAAATAACTTATATCTCTTAATATCTAACTTATGGGGTAATATCATTAGTGAGATCAATACTGGAAGTCTGGAAATAATTATCTCCACTTGTAATTATTTTGTTTAGTCCTAGAAGATGGCACGTGAGACCCGTTTTTAAAGAACGTTGCATCTATAGTCATTACAACACATTAATAAAAGAACGACGTCTAGTTCACTCTTTGTTGTATTTTAATTTTACACGGATGTCTCCCACAACTTTTGAAGAACTTGCCCAATTGGTCGGTCCAAGATTGGTGCGTGAAAGTTTTAGGCACTACGTTTTTTCTGTTGGTGAAATTTTAGGGGCTACGTTAAGGTATATAATATTATTAACAAGTTATATTAGTTATAATAATAATAAAATCAAATGTCAGTTAATACATAATAATATCTATGCATAAACAAACATTTTTATTTTTTGAATAAATAGAATAACTTACTTATGTGGAACTTTGTTTAAAATTTTCAATCATCATTAGAAATAAAAATTGAACATTTTACATTATTCTTTTTATAGATATTTAGCTACAGGTGAAAGTATGACAGATATTACCTATGCTTTTCGAATGGGTAAATCGACAGTATCTAAAATAATTGTAGAATGTTGTATTGCTATATGGGACATATTAAAAGACAAAGTAATAATTTATTTATTTAAAAGAATAAAGATTTTTTAAAACTCTATTTATGAGTTTTTATTAAAGTACAAACTTTACTTTTGAATTAGGTGTTAATTGAACAAAACACAAATGGATGGATGAAAATTTCAAAAGAGTTTGAAAGCAAATGGCAAATGCCTCATTGTGTCGGTGCTCTAGATGGCAAACATGTTATACATCAAGTAGGTTTACTTAAGTTTAAGTGAAACTTATTCTATTAAAAATTAAATTACACCTTTATAATAATGCTTTTATTTTATAGGCATTTCCTAATAGTGGCTCAACCAATTATAATTATAAAGGAAGCCATAGCACCATACTTTTGGCATTATGTGATGCCAACTATAATTTTACTTATGTTAATATCGGCATGCCTGGAAGGTGCAGTGATGGTGGTGTTTTAAAATCCTGCGAATTAGGCAAACAAATTTTAAACAATGGTTTAGGATTTCCTGAACCTTCTCCTATAAGTGAGAGTTCAGGAATTATACCTTACTTTATAGTTGCTGATGAAGCATTCCCCCTACTTACATCAATGATGAGACCATACCCTGGTCGTGGAAAACTGAAATTACCAATTAACATAAAAATATTTAATTACAGGTAAAATGCTGTACTACAATAAATACCCCATATGAGTACTTCTGATATATTAATGCCTTTTAGACTCAGCAGAGCTAGAAGATGTATTGAAAATTGTTTTGGGATATTAGCATCAAGGTGGAGAATATATAGACAAGCTATAATTGCTAGCGAAGAGACTGTTAATGCCATAATTAAAGCTACAGTAGTACTTCATAACTTTATAAAAAATAAGGAGACAGACTATGGTACTTTAATTATACATATAATATTTATATATGTGAGTATTTATTTATTAACTTACATTTAATTCCAGGATTATTATCTCATAACAGTCAAGTTATTAGTCACCAAAGAAGAAGTCAAGTTCCAGGTTTAATGCCTGTTTCACAAATGAGTTCCAATTTTCATGATAAAAATGCAAAAGATATTAGAAATAAATTAACTGTGTATTTTTCCAACGAAGGAGCCGTACCGTTTCAATACAACTATGTATAATATTATTATTGATATTACTGATTTAAAAATATTATTATGTTTATAATGTAAATTGTAATAAGATTTAAGCAGAGAGTCTACTGTCCGAGTCTTATTTGTATGAAAATGTCTTGTTAATAATTGGTATAATGATTATAATGTTGTCTAACAATAAAATAAAACATTTTCAACTTTACTACTTTAGGTATAACAAATAAAATATAATTAGGAACTTCCTTTAATTAATATCATAGGAAAACAAAAATACAAAATAAAATCACAATTACTTTTAGGTAGGTATTTTAAATTAAATAAAACAGTTTCAACTTTAGATATAAAAACCAAAATAAATAAGGAACTCCCTTAAACTAAATTTAAATCATAGTAAAACAAAATTAAATCACATAAGTTTTTTTTTGGTAGGCATTTTAAATTTTTTCTATTCAATTTGTTCAAATACCATGTTAATGAATGTGTGTTGTAATCTGAGTTTAGCATTTCTTGGTAGACCTACCATAAGTCTTGTCAAATATGAACAAAAATCTCTATCTTCATTTATTTCTTCAGGTTTTGGGGGAGTTGGAGGAATTGGCCTGCTATTTTTTAACTCGTCAATTATCATTGACATGTGATCTTCCATTAATAATTCTAATTTATAAAATAAATGCAATTAATATAGATAATAATTTTTATAACACATACTGTATACTTTTTTTCCGTTTTGGTGGTTCATCTGTATCAAACTTTTCGCAAGTACTAGGAATACTATCCGTAGTGCTATGAAATATATTATAAGCAATTTAAACAAAATAATCATAAAGGTTTTTTAATTAACATTTACCGTTTTTTACATAATACTACTTCATCTAAAAACTGTAAACTGCGTAAATGAGGCCATTCTTTTTTACTAGCCGCACTGCCAGAAGGTGGAATTTTTTTCTCTCTGGTATACTTTTCTTTTAAGTACTTCCAACTTTTTTGCAATGCAGAAATTGAATATTTTCCTATTAAAATAATAATTGGTTTTTATAAATTATCTTAAGTATAATATCAGCTTTCATGTTTACCGTTAAACTGTACATATACACTATTCCATAAGTTAGCCTTGATAGCATCAGATCTTTCACCGAGGGATAATTTAAAGTTCCATAGAGGTGCACATGTTTCAATTATTTCAATAAGTTTTGACATATCTTGTTTAGCAACACCATCTTCTGACTTTGTACAGTTAACATTTGAAGCCGACATATCATTAAAATCACCTAGACATATTGTTTGTATAGTAACTCATAGTTCATACTATTGTATTATTATATACTACTCATTGCTAAAGAAACTGTATTATTTTGTAATTTCTTATTAACTGTTGGTAAATTGTTGCTTAACAATAAGGTTGGTTCATCATTCTTGGACTTGATCAATTTATACTTGTTTAATTCTACTTTAAAATACATAAATATTGTAAATGTTTATGTTAATTTATATCAATATTGTTTCCTTAACAAGTTAAACAGGTGTGTCAACAACGTAATGATACACATTACCTTTGGAAATATAAATGCACATGGCCAGTGCATACAAAAGAGTGGTCAAGTAGTACATGGGATAAATTAGGGGTAGACGGATTGATCCAAAACTTGTACCCTTGCTCATTGCTGACATACCAGTTTAATTTGTGTTGATCATATCAATTAATTTTAACCAACTAGTTACTATTATATTAAGCATACTTGGTGTAGGTGTATCTTCTGACGAATTATACGGGGAACTTTCTATTTCAAACTGATCGAGTAAAGAACTGCGACATTTGTGTGAGCTATTTAGTAAAACAAAAGTTTGACATCCATCACACAATCGTCCCTAAATATATAAAATTTTAAATATCTATAATACAGTAGATAGACAAACGTAATCTACAAACGTAGATAGATACAATATCTTACTTTTACATAGTTCATGTTGTTCCGTTCGTTTCAATAAGTATTATTATTAAAATTCAAAGTAGGTACGATCAACGGAACTGCAGAAGACGAATATTGAATGTTTAAATCTAAATGTCATTTAAATTCAAATTTCAAAGTTTTTTCAATCAAAATATAATAGAAAAATAGATAATAGATATTAGATTACAGTTAACAAAACTACCAAGTCGAGAACATTGTGACCAGCACGATCAAAAGTTGAATTAA
>NW_019101862.1:0-4692 GCF_001856785.1 Myzus persicae | reverse complement strand
AAATGAATTAAATTCGGCAAATGGTCAGGTATCGTCGAAAAGCAAGTTGTTCAGATTGAGACCGTTTCTCGACGAAGATGGATTAATACGTGTGGGCGGGCGGCTAAAGAATGCAGTATCATTAGGTATTTTTCAAAGGCACCCCATAGTATTACCAAAGGATTCCGCGTACACTAATTTGTTGTTTCGACGGGAGCATGAGCAGTTATTACATGTGGGTCCGCAGGCAATGTTAGCATCGATAAGGCTGCAATATTGGCCACTTAATGCCCGAAACATAGCTCGTAAGACCTTGTACCGTTGTGTAAAATGTTTTCGAATGAAACCTACCGTGGTACAACCAATCATGGGCAATTTACCTAGAGAGCGTGTAGAAACACCATCTCGTGCATTTAAAATCTGCGGTGTCTATTTCGCGGGGCCTGTAATGGTAAAACAAAGTTTAAGGCGAAATGCACCCGCGACAAAAGGATATGTTTGTATATTTGTATGTTTTGCCACTAAGGCGGTGCATATTGAGGTCGTTATAGATTTGAGTACTAAGTCATTTTTAAATGCGTTGAACCGATTTTTTGATCGCAGAGGTAAATGTGCTACGATTTATTCTGACAATGCTACAAACTTCGTAGGAGCAAACAGGCATTTAAAAGAGGTGTATCAACTTTTTCGAGATCAAGAGCATCAAGATATCGTTCAATCTGACCTGGCTACAATAGGAGTACAATGGAAATTTATTCTCCCCAGGTCTCCTCATTTTGGGGGATTATGGGAGGCAGCGGTTAAGTCAATGAAATCATTATTACGAAGTGTACTAGGCGAATCTTATTTAACCTACGAAGAGTTATGTACTATACTCACTAGGGTAGAAGCGTGTCTAAATTCTCGGCCTTTAACGGCTTTGTCCTCTGATCCTTCCGATTTATTATATATCACTCCAGCTCATTTCCTAATCGGAGACTCCCTAATGTCTATACCAGAGCGGGATGAAACAAATACGCAGGTAAACCGTTTAGACCGTTGGCGCCGCGTTCAACAATTTTCACAGATTTTGTGGAAACGTTGGAGTCATTTGCAAGTATTTGCATCAATTGCAAGAGAGGTCAAAGTGGGCTAGTGAAAAGGGACCCAAAGTAGACATCGGCAGTGTAGTTCTAATTCGGGAAGAAAATCTGCCACCCTTACGGTGGAAAATCGGACGAGTGAAGGAGGTGACACGGGGAGATGACAACATCATTCGTACCGCGGTAGTCAAAACGGTTGATGGTGAGTTGACACGGGCAGTGCGTAAGCTATGTCCGCTACCATTCGAAGGAAATGATGTTTAAATTCAAAGGCCGAAATAAATTAATTCTTTTCATGATTTTTTCGTATATGAATTATTTGTTTATGATTTTTATTCGTATTATTATTAATATTTAAATACAATACATTTTTTTTTATATATACCTTTTATTATCCATTATATTATATTATGTTATTATGTTAGTCATGTACTCATGTATTATAATTATTGTTAGTTGAAACATATTTCAAGGCGGGCGGCATGTCGCGTATCGGTTTAAATATTATCGATAAAGAAAGGTAATAACCGTAATGATATTGTTATCGGCTAGTGGGGCCGACGCGGATTTGCCTTTGATAAGTTTTGAAAATATGTATAGTTTAGTTAGTTGTCGAAAAATAGCGAACGGGACATGTCGGCTCTCCATCGTAATAATAAAAATAAACTTATTTAACAGTTTTATAGCTCAATTTCGTGTAATTTATTAATTTAAATAGTTTGCTAATTAAACTGAATATCCGAAGTAACCAGCATCGGAAACTTACAGTCCACTCCGCAACAATCGGTAAATGAACTAAAAGGTAATCTAATAATCATATCAAGTAGTAGTATAATTATTATCTGAATTGAAATTTATGGGCTATTGAGCCAGGTACTCCCCTAATTCTTTCACCACTTAGCCCCTGTTACCCCAGCTCTTTTAAATTGGTTAATTTTTATTCTACTACAATTTGGTTTACAAAAATATTTTTTAAAAAAAATTTGGAACATAAAATGGATTTGTACATATAAATATTATAAATATAGTAAGAGGTATCCATATAAAAGGTATGTGATATCCATTAAGCAAATACTGAAATATCTAAGAGGTAACCAGATATTTTTAATTGAAGAATGAAATGATTGTATAAGTTTATTTTTCAATTATATCAACTGTTTGAAATTGAATTTAGAATCGTATTAAAATAAAAACTATAATCGGTCATAAGTATCAATTATGTCTTTTGAAAACTTCAAAAACAACAAATATGCCGTTTACCTAACCTATAATTTCGACGAATTTTTAGACTGTGACAGTACAATGGTTATTGACTTAACTTAATAAATAATAATTCCAAATGAAATTATGTTTGTATTCATTTATTTTTAAATGATTTTAATAGTTTGAAATAATATAATAATATAATTATATTATAATTGCATGAAAATAGGTAATATATAATAAATATTTGTTTCAAAGAATTAAAATAAACTTTCATTACCTATTTAGTATCAAAACAACGCTCTCTTGAAATGACGAATGTATGTAATATATATAACATTGAGGAATATATTATTCTTATGCAAGTTTGTTGGTATCATCAACATGTCTTACATACCTATTAGAGCCTCGTGGATTAATAATCCAAAATACAGAAACAATGTATAAATCTCTTAAATTCGCACGAATGATTATGTTAATAATATTCACTTACTCTATACACATAAATGTAATTCTTATTGAAAAAATATATTTGTTCAAATTATAGTCTGTCATAATTGCATCAAGGATATCAGGAACATAGTTGATACAGTAAGATTAATAATACCATTCTTACCAATGAATGAAGAATATTTTTTTTTATAAAACCATGTACCAAATATAACAGCTTATAACTATAGATAATAGCTTTCGAAAGTTTCTCAGGAGTAGAGTAGGACGGGAAACTCAATGAATAATAGGTTAAAATTTAATTCAATATAAAAAACAAATACCTCATCCTAAATTGTCAAATACGTAAGATAGCAAGGAATTCAGCATATATGGAATGAAGTAAAACATATCACCATACCCTCCCCAAAGCATATTCTAATCAGTTAGATTTCTTAAAGAGTATTTTTGGGTCCAATATTGGTGTAGGGGAGGTGGGGGCTTAACGAGCAATTTATGGGATGGATAATAAAAATACATGCTCAATATTTCTCATAGTAATATTTGTAAAAAAATAATTTTATCTTAGTATTTACTGTGCTCCTTAACATTGTGTATAATTCCGCAGAATATACATGCATTACCATTTAGTGAGAACTTCACTGTATCAACTAACCTAAAATACAGTTGATGTATTGCAGAGATAGATTAAAATTCCAATATTGACATATAATGTATTTTGCCTGCTTATCAAATATCAATATCTAACTATTTGTTTCTCATTTGGTTTTTTTTAGGTTGTTAAATAGCATTATTGAGTATGAACAAAAACTAACAACAGTTCCAAGATTTTTGTTGATTCGGCAGCAATCACAGAAAAAAAGTTATTGGTGCATAATTTTCATTTTCACGTTAATTTATTATATTACCGAAACATTTTCGTTTGTTACCTCATGGCCACCAATGACTATTAAGGTGGTTCTAGCCGGTTGAAAAATTATTGCTTTTAGACCTTTGGCTGTGACAAGATTATGAGATTTTAGTTGGTCCGATTTTTATTCTGTAAAAATCTCATTTCCCGACATCTTTTCTAGATTTTGATAGAGGCTTTTTTCCAAGTATACATTTTTGCCTTAGATATCCACAAGTAAAATATGTATGAATTTGGACATAACTAAGTCATAAATTCATATTTCGGAAAATTCTTCGGTCAAAATCTGGAAAAGATGTCAAGCAACCTTGAGGTTTTTACAAAATAAAAATCGGACCAACCAAAATCTCACAATCTTGTCACAGCGGAAGCATATTTCTGTTCAAAAAGTAAATTGGTATTGGCCGTATTTATTTTATTGACATGTGCATGCAAGTGCGGGAATGCTAGACACTCCACCGGCGTCGGACACACTACGCCGTGATGAATATTATTTATTTTATTTTATTTTTATTTTTATTATTAAGAGGACGTCGCACCGGCATTTTTCAGTATTAAAAACACGCTCGCGTAGATTCAAAATTACTTGTTCCTGAGTGGTTTTAGAGCTAAGACACTTATTATCAAAATTGAATAAAACAATATTTTGGAGGTCATCTCATCGAGGTTTTGTAAAATATTTAGTTTAAAAAAAGATACAGCCATTTAAAAAATCATAAATAAACGATTTTTTATAAATGCTATATTGAACAGTGTAATTAACATAATGAAAATACCCCATGAGATGCCCTCGTAAATATTGTAAGCTTTCATTTCGATAATAGGTGTTTCTACTCTAAAATCACTGTGGAGTGGTTGATTTACAATCTAAATGTGCCCTAAACTCTCCAAGTTTTATGCCGTAAACAGACAATTTACGGCCGACTAGTGCTGCTCTGTTTCTATTACGGCAGCATTCGATAACGTTCGTTACCCCCGACCCGCAAAATCTACCGCCACCAAATTAATAACATGTTCTTAGAAGTACTCACTGCCATCGACAAACTATAAATAATATTGCAATATTAT
>NW_019101861.1:0-6194 GCF_001856785.1 Myzus persicae | reverse complement strand
ATTTACAGTATTTGATACTAGTATTTATAATTAAATATCGATGATAAAGCTGCATAATATTAAAAATCTAATTCCATTAATCTGGATTCTTCAAAAGAAAATTAACATTGTACTAGATTATATAATATTATATTATTATTGCAGGTAATTTGTTATTATTGTTATATATTGCTAAATTTCCACTTTGTATTTCACGGTTATTATTTAACTGTACCTACTATAAAATTCAATTATTTTAAATGTTATAAATTATAATAATATATATATATATATATGTAACAAAGAGAAAATCATTTTAGAAGTATACATTTTCGTGAAGACAAATTTGAATTAATTTTCAAACGCCAAACTTAAAAAACGGCAATTGGGGGGGGGGGTCCACCCCATAGCATCCCACCCCTTTATTGTGCTCATGTTATCAGAATATCTAAAATAATATCTCCGCCAGAATGATAAAAAAAAATTTCTAAAATAAATTACTTAAAATATTTCCATTGAAGCCATTAAAAAATATTTTAAAAATAAATAAGTTAAAATATTTCCATTGAAATTATTAGAAGATATTTTTAAAATAAATTAGTTAAAATATTTCCATTGAAACTATTAGAAAATATTTTTAAAATAAATTAGTCATAATATTTTCGTGTTTATGACGATAGAATATTTTGAAAATATAATCATCACCTAAATGCTGTGTGGGTAATGATGGTGAAAATTCCTTACCAATGTTCAGTTTTGGGATGCAAAGCAAAAGGTTCGTTAATTTAATATAATATTATGATTTTAAATATGGCATGCTGTTATTTCTGTATTTAATTTTTACAGTAAAACTCGCTTAAGACGCTCTCGCATAAGATGCTTTCCCGCATAAGACCCTGTTTTTAGTCGGTCCCTAGACATTTCCTATACTAGTCAATGTAAAAATCACCTGTTAAGACGCTCAGTTTTTCTCTGTCTAATCGGGTAAAACTCTCTTTTTTTCAGCAGATTACGATAAATTTGAGCAGTTTTGTGAAAATAAAAATAGAATTTTTAGTATTATACGTGTTCTTATCGTTTTATTTTATCGCTATACCTATTTTATCATTACTTATTATAACAGTTTCACTGTATTTCATCGTATTATGAGATTTAGTAAGTGCTGTTCGTTCGCATGTGTATAACCGTAATTTCGTTATGGCTAGTGGTATAAAATGTAAAGCGCTATCGATTTCTGACAAACCCAACATTTTACTTACTATATATAACTTTTTATTTATTTACTGGTTTTTATTTATGTATACCAAAGTTAAGTTAAAAATTGTTTTTTAGATGTTGTAACACATCGCTTCCCTAATCCACGACAACACCGTCTGCGATTATTGAAATGGATGCAATTAGTTGGGTTGGAAAATATAAGCCCTGAAATGGCTTATAAAAAAAAACGAATTTGTCATGTACATTTCACCGTCAGTTGTACTAGCCCCGGCACAAAAAAGCTAAATGCCAATGCTTATCCAACTCTATTCATGGGACATACTAATGACACATTACTAGGTATTTAAATAAAATATTTATGATCAAATCAACAATTATTAAAGAATTGCTTTAAACATGTATACCTAATTAAATTAATACATTTTTTTTTTCTATTAAAGTAAACAGTGAATCTATTACCAACCACAGTATTTGTTCGTTTGATGAACCCACTCCTAACGACTTGTGTAACATATCTGGTTTCAATCTATTATTATGGGGATATGATATTAATGATAACAATGGTGAAATATTATACAACTGGATGGATAGCGAAAACATGCAACTGGTATTTAATGCAAAAGATAGGAAGACATTTCACTCGGGCCGGTGGGACAGGGGCTACAACCCTGACCTATGCATCGTCTCAAAAAATAAAAACCGAATAGCGATACCAGCTTACAGAACCGTTTTAAACAACTTTCCAAGAAGCCAGCATAGGCCCATACTCATAAATGTCGGCATTCAAATTCCAATTGTTAAAACCATTCAGAAACCGAGATGGAATTTTAGAAAAGCGGACTGGAATACTTTCGCGAAATCTATAGATGCAAATATCAGGTGGATCAAACCAACGAGTAATAATTACGACCGTTTTGTCGGTATTGTTAAAGGAGCGGCAAAGCGCTGTATACCCCGAGGTTATAGACGAGATTATATACCATGTTGGAATCCTGAAAGTAATCAACTTTATACAGAATACCAAAAAAATTGCACAACTGAGCTTGCAGACATGCTCCTAACTTCACTGGCAAAATCACGTAAAGATAGATGGATTGAGACGATGGAAAATCTAGATTTCAAACACTCCAGTAGAGAAGCCTGGAATCTGCTCCGCAGACTTGATCCGAACCCGACAAAAACAAAATCGATACCGAAAATAAAACCCGATGAACTTGCTAATAGAATAATCGAAACGACCAGAGCTACGATGGATAAAGAAACAGCAAGAAAAGTCACTATGAACCTAAAAATTAAAAAACTTGAAGCAATGGATAGATCTAAATGGGCAGAGAATTTTGTCTCTGAAGAAGTACAAATAGCTTTAAAAAGTGTAAAAACTGGTAAAGCGGCGGGACTAGATGGTATTCACCCAGAATTCCTTAAGAACTGTGGTCCCAATACAAGAAAATGGTTAGCCGACTTTTTCTCCGACATATTATGCTCGGGTAAATTACCAAAATTATTTAAAACAACCAAGGTATTAGCGGCTCTAAAACCAGAGAAGCCAAATGATGACGTAAAAAGTTACAGACCCATATCACTACTAAGTGCAAGTTACAAGCTACTCGAGAGACTAATCTATAACCGAATATCGAAAACCGTAGATGAGGTCTTGCCGCAAGAGCAGGCAGGGTTTCGCCCTCAACGAAATTGTTGTGACCAAGTCATGGCGCTAACCACTCACATCGAAAACGGCTACGATAAAAAACTAAAAACGGCTGTAGCTTTTGTCGATTTGTCCTCNTAGTGTACCCCGGGCAACGTCCTAGACGGCTAAAGAATTACCACCACCGGCTGCTGTACTGTTCTTAGAACCTCACAGCAACCATGAGCAACAACAACACTTCTCAACCAGGAAACAGTCCTTCTGAGGACTATTTGACTCGAGATCTGGGCACTCAGCTTCGTATCTTCCAACTTAATGTAGAAGGAATTAGCAGTGATAAAAGCAGATATCTCGAAAGATTATTGAAAGAACATAAAATAGATGTTGTCCTGTTACAAGAAACTCACGTTCCAGATGAGTTACAAATGACACGAAGAGCTACAATTTCTGGATACACACTAATTTCAGCTCTATACCATAGAAGCTATGGATCTGCTACCTACGTTAGGAACGATATAAAAAACTGGAGTCATCTTTTTTCTACATCGACAGAAACCATATACATTATAGCTATACGTGTCGCTGAGATAACCATCCTCAACATATATAAGCCACCTAACGAAATATGGCCAACCCCTCCACTACCAGTCATGCCACATCAATCAATATATATTGGGGACTTTAACAGCCACCATACTAGCTGGGGATATGATATGAATGATAACAATGGTGAAATATTATACAACTGGATGGATAGCGAAAACATGCAACTGGTATTTAATGCAAAAGATAGGAAGACATTTCACTCGGGCCGGTGGGACAGGGGCTACAACCCTGACCTATGCATCGTCTCAAAAAATAAAAACCGAATAGCGATACCAGCTTACAGAACCGTTTTAAACAACTTTCCAAGAAGCCAGCATAGGCCCATACTCATAAATGTCGGCATTCAAATTCCAATTGTTAAAACCATTCAGAAACCGAGATGGAATTTTAGAAAAGCGGACTGGAATACTTTCGCGAAATCTATAGATGCAAATATCAGGTGGATCAAACCAACGAGTAATAATTACGACCGTTTTGTCGGTATTGTTAAAGGAGCGGCAAAGCGCTGTATACCCCGAGGTTATAGACGAGATTATATACCATGTTGGAATCCTGAAAGTAATCAACTTTATACAGAATACCAAAAAAATTGCACAACTGAGCTTGCAGACATGCTCCTAACTTCACTGGCAAAATCACGTAAAGATAGATGGATTGAGACGATGGAAAATCTAGATTTCAAACACTCCAGTAGAGAAGCCTGGAATCTGCTCCGCAGACTTGATCCGAACCCGACAAAAACAAAATCGATACCGAAAATAAAACCCGATGAACTTGCTAATAGAATAATCGAAACGACCAGAGCTACGATGGATAAAGAAACAGCAAGAAAAGTCACTATGAACCTAAAAATTAAAAAACTTGAAGCAATGGATAGATCTAAATGGGCAGAGAATTTTGTCTCTGAAGAAGTACAAATAGCTTTAAAAAGTGTAAAAACTGGTAAAGCGGCGGGACTAGATGGTATTCACCCAGAATTCCTTAAGAACTGTGGTCCCAATACAAGAAAATGGTTAGCCGACTTTTTCTCCGACATATTATGCTCGGGTAAATTACCAAAATTATTTAAAACAACCAAGGTATTAGCGGCTCTAAAACCAGAGAAGCCAAATGATGACGTAAAAAGTTACAGACCCATATCACTACTAAGTGCAAGTTACAAGCTACTCGAGAGACTAATCTATAACCGAATATCGAAAACCGTAGATGAGGTCTTGCCGCAAGAGCAGGCAGGGTTTCGCCCTCAACGAAATTGTTGTGACCAAGTCATGGCGCTAACCACTCACATCGAAAACGGCTACGATAAAAAACTAAAAATGGCTGTAGCTTTTGTCGATTTGTCCTCTGCTTATGACACAGTCTGGCGAAAAGGCTTATTATCTAAATTCCTCGATGTAATCCCCTGTAAAACATTACTCACACTACTTAACAACATGCTCAGTAATCGAAAACTAACCGTCTACATAGGAGAGGAAAAAAGTAAGACGAGAGTGCTAAATAACGGCTTATCACAAGGATCGGTTCTAGCACCACTATTATTTAACCTATATACAAAAGATCTGCCTTCAACATCTTCCAAAAAGTTCATCTATGCGGATGATATCGCCCTGGCTAGTCAGAGTACCAGCTTTGAGGGACTAGAAGAGCCCCTAACCAACGACCTTAGTAAGTTAGACTCATATTTCAAATGGTGGAGACTAAAGCCCAACCCAACAAAAACGGAAGTAACAGTGTTTCATTTGAATAATAAAAAAGCTAGTCAAGAAATAAATATAAGCTTTGGCGGTCAGGAAGTACGAAATAATAATTACCCAAAATACCTAGGAGTGGTTCTAGATAGAACACTCACCTATAGAGAACACCTAACCAGACTATCAGCAAAAGTCAAGACCCGTCAGAGCATCATTTCAAAGCTATCTAGCTCAACATGGGGAGCTGATGCAAATACGTTACGAATAAGCGCGCTATCATTAGTGTATTCTACAGCTGAGTATTGTTCCCCTGTCTGGCTTAACAGCGTCCATACAAAGAACGTAGACAAACACCTTAATGCGACAATGCGCACAATTGGAGGGTTGACAAAGTCTACACCACTAAAATGGTTACCAGTGCTTAGTAACATTGCTCCACCTAAGTTACGAAGAGAACATGCACTATTGCAAGAATGGAAAAAGTACGCTAATAACCCCTCCCTTCCCATACACACGGACCTGACTGCATTAGAAGATGTTCAACGACTTAAGTCGCGTAAACCACCATGGAAAACAGCAAGGGATCTCACCAAAGATAAATTCAATATAAGTTCTAAATGGGAAAACGATTGGACAATGGAAAATCCAGATAACCAAAAACTGGTGATTAACCCAACTATCAAACAACCGGGATTTGACCTCGAAAGAAGTACTTGGGTAACACTAAACCGTATTAGAACTGGTCATTGTAGGAGTGGTCACATGATGTATAAATGGGGACTGCGTGACAATGAAACGTGTGACTGTGGCTATGAATCTCAGACGATCAATCACATCATCACCGAATGTCCAATTCGTGCTTTTAAAGGCACCATAGAAGACATCCACCTGGCGAAGGAAGAAGCGGTGGAATGGATGAAGAACCTGGATGTGAAGCTATAGCATGACCCTTACATTTACCAAATGGGGAACCTTTTATCTATTTTATGTTTTATGTGTTTATTTATTTTTGAGTTTTATCACTGTTGACCATCTTTTAATTTTAATTATGT
>NW_019101860.1:0-4845 GCF_001856785.1 Myzus persicae | reverse complement strand
CCTTACTATACAAATATTAACTGTCATAATGGTGTCAGTGGAACTGAGTACTTCATGAAGATAATGAGTTTGGCAGCCTAAATTATTTTTTAGGCCGATAGTGAGTGACGAGTGTTGTAAAAACATGTATTCATTTTGGAATTATTTCGTATGGTGTTTACTGTATATACAGTATACACAATATATATAGGCACTTTAGAATCAAATAAAATTCGTGAATTATATGTAAAAAAACTCATCTACTCTCTTAATATAAGATATCGAAGCATTCTTATAATAATAGATTGCTTATGCACCTATATTGTCTTTAAGTGCGTTCGGTGCCATTGCGTTGAATATTTATAAGTAATAATGACATGTACCGCAGCAATATTTCCTACTATACTGCGTAATGCGTTTGGTAGTTAATTACCGTATTATCGACTACCCGGCAAGCCATAATAAGGGTGGACGATGTCCTATGCTCAGTTGTTTTGACAACAGCATATTATCTAAAAAAACATCGGCCAAAATGTTCAATAAATTGTGTGTTGTTTATTTATTTATTTATACAGTCATTCGATATTGAAAAATATCGCACACAATTTATTGCAAATTCATTGATCAATTGCAATTTATTTCATATTATTATGTTTGATTGTATTCTGCACATGACACGACTTCTGACTGTATAGACATTTCGCGTATTTTGTGACGTGTATTAGACAAATGCTCAAAGTGCGATGTATGATTAGATTTCGTGCCATTACCCGGAGGCAGGTAATGCCTTTGACGTATTCGATTTCTGAGAGGTGTGAGTTGACGTGTCGCTCCTGTACGGGGTTAACAAGTGGGTATATTATGGGCGTAAAGACGCGAGGTGTATTCTTGACGGAAGTCGAGTGAAAGGCTGCACAGTGGCGGTGAAACATGAATAATTAACTCATTCCAAAATGCACGCGTCGGGACCTATAGCTAACAACTAATAACGTGACAAAACTCTTGAGTTCGAAATACATCGTGTACTGCCACATGGATGGGGAGACCACACGGGGTTAATTTAAAATTTTGTATACGACAAAACGGTGTTGTGATGCAGGAAAGCAACACGCGGATGAAAACTTAATATATAATATGAATTTTATTCCACCGCCACCTAACCACTTTACCGTTTTTCCCTATTAAATTGTCATGCCTATTTATATATATATATGTATCTTTTTATTTTATTTTATGATATTATAAAGATATATTTTTTATTGTCATTATTATTATTATATTCTAGGTAGGTACATCTTTTTTTCTTTTTAATTCTCTTTTATTACACTCAAACTTGAACAATATGAACACGATAGTTGTAGAGTTTTCATTCCCGAAGCGTTTTCAACGGTATATAATATACGCTGTATATACAATAATAATAATATATAAATATATATACACATTATACTATCAAATTTTACCGAGCGAATATTACAATAACATTGTACCGCTGCAGGTCTGCAGATATTTTTTTTCCACTGCAGATTATTTTTCACAAACTATTATTATTATGTTGTACCTTACTCGAACTAGATATTCACGAACCATTACCATTTAATGTTCCCATTGAGTTTGAAAATACAGAAGAAAATTGGAATATAGTTCAACTTTCTTGTGTCTTATCGTGATAAGGGTCATTTACTAAGTTTCAATTTTTTTAATCAATCAAACTGATAAAATAGCTTCCGTCATCCATAACCAAGGCAGTGAATTGAATGCATTATTTGCATGTTTTTTTTTTTAACTTCGTTAAAGTAATAAAGTTTGTTACAAAATTCTATATGTTGCATAGTTTTCATAATTGAATAGTTTATACTAGCAGAGTTAACAAAAATTCTGTTATTTGTATAAAAGTCGTATTTTTTATATGAACAGTAGATATACCTAATAACTATTGGTTTTACAATCATCTGAATTTGTTTATTTTTGGGGTTTTTCATAAAATTACAGCAAACAATATGTAATGTAAAATGATTTTATAGACGTGATATAATTTTTAAAATATTTAGGTTTTCTTTTAAGTAGATATTCATAAATATTTTAAATGTTAACCTTAGTAAAGTACCCTAGTTACTAACAAATTACTATTTTCAATCTACGTGAATATGTGATACACTTTAGGCTAAGATGTCTGAGAAACTATGATAGGATTTCGTCCACGGCCAATGCTTTCCTACTTTTCCCATAATTTGCATCTCTGTTGTGGTAAAAATCTGGCATAAACTCCAATTTTTCTTCACACATTTTGGACTTATTATTGAACTCTCTTGTCTTCTCTAGTTTTTTGAGATTGTTAGGCGTAATGTTTGACATCTTGAATAGGATACCAGATACATCGTTTTCTACGACACAACCAGTTTTTTCTTGAGAATAACGCTGCCTCTAGATTTTTACTAATGTCGTCCTTCTTGAGTGAGTAAATTTTACTTTGTTCATTTACATTGACCCAGCTATTCACCCTGTTATTGGAATTTAAATACTCACATTTACTTAGAACCAACAAGTGGTAGTGAGTGATCTCATTACTAGATCATTCATATTTGTGTAACAATTCGTATATCTCATCTATTCAAATAATGTACGTATATATTTCTTTCCTTAGTACAGCCTTACCAGTTGCTTTTTAAGCAGTTTATTAAATCAAATATTAATATATTAATTATACATGTATAATAATTCTCTGAGGTGTGAAAAATACGATGAATGTTTTCTTCAATGTACCTAGTGAAGTGTAGCTAATTTTAGCTATCTTGCTAACCTTCTGGACATCACAGGTCCATCCATCTTAGGCAACCTGCTTGTTTTGGTCAATGGAGAATTTATTTAATACAGTAAGGGTTGCTCTTTGAGCTTTTTTGGGGTGTGTGAAGTATTTTCTAGTGGTCTCTCCTGGGAGAAGTCATGTGGTAAAATTGTACTTACAAAAATTTCTCATTTTTAGAATAATATTCAATCTGAGTACCTGGCGTTAGTAGCTATAAATACTTACCACTCTCAATATTTTATGTGTGGAGTACCTACCTATATATACTTATATACTAGTATACATACATACTTTAAGTGCCTCACTTAATCCATTAGAGAGACCTAGAACTATTGCGATATTTTTGAAGATCATTTTATTAATTTTACAAAATATGTTAACTTTTAGTTTTTCCTGATTAAATATTTTTTTGTTTCGTTGAAGTTCTAGTTAAAACTAAGATTTTTTGAACAATTTTACTGTAATTACTAATGTTGGAACTACACAAAAAAAAAATACATTATAAATATATACTATAAACAATGGCGTATGTATAGGGGGTTTTAGAGTTCCAACCCCTTCTGAAAATAATAGTGCGTGTGTGTAGAATTATTATTATTAATTATACGATTTAAAATCCTGACTCAGGATTTCTATACCCCCCTCCCCGCCCTGAAATTAAATCCTGTATACACCACTGACTATTAAGTATAAATAAATTGGTAATGTTATTTATAACAAATAACATACAATAGGTATAAATTACAATTTTGTTAAAACGACAATGAACAAAATATTTAGGTTAGATATAGAAGACAAAGCGGACCATACAAATGTNTGTGCGAAGAGGGGGCTGCACAATGAAGCCGGGCGGCGAATTTACCTGTATGTGTGTGCACAGGCGGCAGCTACACGTAAACCAACGCGCTTGTTGTCTTCGTATATGAAAAATATTCCTCGAAGCTATATCGGTGGGGAGGAGGATGAGAGAGTGGACTGTATTTAAGATAAATGATAATAATAATGATTTTAAGGATAGATATAAATGAACTTTAACAATTACGTTTTTTTTGGTATATGAAAAAGTACAGAATAATTTATTGGATGTTCTGCAAATATGATAATTTAATTCGTATCTTAACGACTAGGGTTAGTAGTAAATATAAATTGTTGTGCACGATCACAATCCGAACGGCAAATAAATCAAATAATGTAAATATTTAAATTAATACACAGTTCGCGCGATGCGAATAATAAAACAACAACAATATAAATTGTGTACGACCTGATAATGCGTTGATAACGCCGATGATACAGTAAAGTTTTGAGGGTGGTGTGATTGTCCCAGAACGGCGATCAGCTGACGAAGATGGAACCGGATCGCGACAGTACACCACACGTCGACTAGGGCAACGTCGGCCGGCAGGTCAACGAACCCATGAGCTTGCCGCGTAATTACACGTCATGGTTGACGAATGTGTCGAAAACGGACGAAGCGTCGAAGCGGGTTCAAACAGCTCGTACGGCCGCGTAATATGACGGCTCGTCGTGTATGGACGTCGTTGTCGCGGCGTTTGTCGAACGGCGAACACCACGCGGGGACCACGGCGGATCGCACTGCGTACAACGACGGGCGGGCGAAAACAAAAACGGTAGTTTTGGCGCAGACGGCCACAAAGAAATGAACTTCGTGTGTGTGCAGAATGACACAACACGAAACGGACATTAGCACTGTCCGGGCGGTGATTTTGGCGCAAACGGCCGCAAAAGTATAAGACACAATATTCCGTGAGAACGAAAAAACCAAGATGGCTGGGCGACGCACAACGGAACGAGAGACGACGGACTGCAAAGTCGATAACATAAACACGCGCGACAACGGCGAGATAAGTGTCGTATGAAGCGCGTGTGCTCGGGGTGGGAGATAGGGCGATAACGACGAACGGTCGACCGAAGTCCGCGCGACGTGTGACGGATCCGTACCCAACAAATGTCATGTATAATTTTCAATTAAAATCCCCATTCAATTTATATTTACCTATGCTTATATACATAATATTATAATCATTGTCGCCGATCGC
>NW_019101859.1:0-4713 GCF_001856785.1 Myzus persicae | reverse complement strand
TTTAAATATTTCATTTCATCTTCTACAAGGTGCAATGGAAGGAATGCAAGTGCATCAATCATTCCCATAGTTTTCGAAACTCTTCATCCGTATGGACCGTATGGTATTTCGTAGCAAAACCCAATTCTTTTTTCATATACTTAGTACAACTTAGAATTTTTAATTATAAATTTTGTAAATGCATATTTGTTGCATATATTGATGATATATATTAATTAATAATATAGGTATAAAGATAATATTATAATTTTTATTATTATAATTTTAATACAAAATAGTTGCTTTGGGGATTTTTTTTCCGGGGATTTTTATTCCGGAATTCATTTATCATATGGTTTACTAAATTCTAATAAGAATAATGTAGTAGGTATAATGTTATCTATTATACACTTTAATGAAAATAACAATATAACTATATAAGTAATAGCCAGTAGGTTAATAGATACCTAATATATATATAATATAATTTTATTCACTATTCTGTACAGCCGTATGCTCGTATACACTATACTGTACCTATAGGTAATATAATTAAGTATAATAAATAATATATAATACATATTGTAAGTTAAGGTTTCTTTTACCAAAATGAAATATTTGATAATAAAAAGATTTAAAAACTGAAGTTAGTTGTTCCGAGCGTATTTTTAGGGTACATACACATTTTATTAGTGCGTATACCCATAAATATATTCACCAATACGCCACTGGAAATAGGTAAGATCCAAGAAAGGATTCTTATGCGGAGGTCAGAAGGTAGTCGATATAACCCAGATTCAGGTAGTCTTAGAAATATTTAGATAGTCGAAATAACACGGAAATACCTGCACACGAATACATGATATGAATACTTTTCAATCTTTATTTTTTACTGAAAATTGAAATATATTGGATAATAAACTAACGGTTTTCTATATTTTTAATTTATCTATACAATAATTATTGTACACGTCTGTGGAATTTACACACTTACCGGCACTGGCCTATCTACATTCTACCACAATTCTATAACTAATCTATTTAGCCATGATCATGCACTCATGCCGTGGTCGTGGTCCAAGGTTAATATAAATAGAAGGTTCGCTCATCGTGCTAGTGTGTTGTGATTGGTTGAATTGCGTGTGACGTCAAAATAGTACACATCTTTTTATCTTATATCCTCGATTATACAAAAGTATACAAATCTTGTAGCCTGTAGGGTTGTTAGTACTTAGTACTTAGTAGTTACTTGTTACTTCAACTTACTTGTTATATATTTAAAAGTTTAAAACACTACCTATGTTGTAAACAACTTATTTCAAACATGTTTAAAACATAAATTTAAAACAAACGTTTTGTTAATTGTTTATAACTATTAATACATATGGTTAAAACAGTGTAAAATCTAAGTGAATATTGTATTATTTTTTCAAATATTCTGTTTAAAACTCAAACAATTTGTTTGTTTAAAACATTGTTTTGAACAGAAAAATCAGTCTAAAACAAAAAATTGAAAAAAAATATTACACCAACTCTGACAAAACTACAGTAGGTACAAAGAAATAACAAAACTTTTTAATTATATTTTCATTAAGTTATTACTTATTACTCCATAAATGATTATAATGATTTTAGATCATTTTTATTGCTTTTGCCTTTTACATTAATTTTCTGAATATTATATATTTATATGATATTAATACATAAATAAGTGTACAATATAATATTAATACAGTTAATATGAAATTGTGAATTTGTGTATTGGTAAGTAAAAATGTACTATATTAATCAATTCTTAAAAATACTAGCCAACTACTGCAGAACCTATTTTTTGAAACTATTTATAAGCATTAAAATTACATTTTTGATGTTGTAAGACATGAATATATAAATAATAATTTTTTTAACAAAATATTTAACATAATAAAACATAAAATATTAATGAATTGTAGGTATACACAAATATTGTCAAATAATAATGTAGCATAATATAGGTAACTTATAATTTCATGGTCTACTTACATGGCTGAATATATATTATATGCATTAAGTAATTATTTTTTTCATTTTTTTACTATTTTTATATCCTTCAATGTCTGTATTATAATTTTTTCTTTTTATTAATTTATTAAATTGAACTTCTTTTATTTTTAAATTTAAATATTTAATACGTATAAAAATCCTTTGTAAAATGTATGCTTTTATTATTTTTTCGGGAAAAGCAGTTTGTTTTTTCATTATTTTATCAGTTAGTATTTTAGAAATATTTGGCCTATCATTTAACTGTTGTTTTTCATTATAGGTATTAAATTTAGTTTCAATCAATTTTACCACTTGCATCCATTCATCAGAAGGAGTAGTCAGGCCTCCAAATGTCAAATGATCTAACCAACTAGGAAGAGTATATTTATGCTCTTCATTTGCTTTTGTTATAGAACCTAATTCAGGAAATTCACTTTTAAACTTTCTAGCTATCCACCCAGCTACATATTGAAAACCATCTTCTTCAGCCATACTAGTTTGAGGATTAACAGTTTTATTCTCTTGAACCAATGAAGCAGATGTTGGCGAATGAAATATTTCTTCTACGTTTTGAACTTCTGGTACTCTATTATAATCAGTATTGTCTTGTAAAAACTGTTTTGGATCATCTATGGACACTGGAACCTAAAAGACCAAATAGTAATTTGTAATTTTGTATTTTAGATGGATACATATACATATTATCATCAGATATTATATTAACTCATTATTTTTATTATTACCTTAGCAGTTTTCATTAATGTAGCCATCAGAAACTCATCTGGTTCATTGTCTACAGTGTTTGAACGTGATACTACCATGCCGGGTGTCTTTCCTAATATCATCATACGAATTCTATATAGCGCATTTAATGGTGTTGGATGATCATTTAATCCACCACGAGTTCTTAACTGTGAAAAAAAATTTTCCAAAGCATCCTGATTCAAACGTCTAGTTAGAATGTATTCTAAATTGTACTTTTCATGAAGATATTCATAAAGGTTTTGCAATGAGGTACTAGATATAATGACGCCTTTTTGAAATATTTCCATACTTTTTTTTTTTAAAGTATACTCATCATTAGTTTGATTTGCATTTCCTTTAGATTTAGACATGACTCTCATATTTGAAAATACTTCTATAACTTTTTGTAATATGTTTTTTTGTTCTTCCAGGTGTAAACCAAATGGCCTTTTTGTCGGAATTGCTGCACATGCATTAGATGAGTTCATTATATCAAACCACTTGTTTATTAGTAATATGAAATCACCAGTATTAACAGCCATATTTTTATCTGTTCCTGGTAAATAATGTTTTAATGCTGTTCCAGTAGAATGTGACATCAATTGTGCAGCAAGCAATACATTTTGGCGTTGAGTTTTAACACAGTCTAAATGGTTTTTTGTCAAATGGTAACAAGATGAAACTTCTGATTCAGTTATTTTTAATAATTCTTCAATTGGTGTTTTTGTCACAATATTTCCATCGCCCATTATAAATCCAGTATCAATTAACCAATTCCTTATTAGTTTTAATAAATGTGGAGCATCAGCAAACATAAATATTGGATCCCCGGTGTTTGGATGTGGAAAGGCAGTATTATCAACATTTATATTTAATTTTTTCCATAACCCCATATTTCCACCTCCACAGTCACATACACATGCTACTACGGTGTATCCTACAGCATGGAGCTCGCTAATTATATTTATTAAAATCTCATCAGTCATTTTTTTATCAAAATCTACAAATACTGGCTGCTTCCATTTAGCAACAAGTCCACGGGCTAAAACTATTTGCATTTGGTTATATGGTCCCATAACCACATCATTCGCTTTGTCATATTCATATTGGTTTGCTACTTTAACTTCATCAAATTGTAATACTACAAGTTTTTCTATAGGAGATTAATTATTGCTTGAAATATTCATAACTTTGATAATATCTTTAAGAATTCCTTGCTTCATATTTATTTTGGAGGCCCATCTACGTAATGAAGATAAACCAGGCAAAGGATAATTTAGTGAGTTACGGACATATAAGTAGGCACGTTGACTCAAACACCTCAATGCAAAAGATTTAGAAATTTCATCAGTTGACCATATAACCTTTTTTTTTTTTTTTAAGTATTAAGTCCAATTGATTTTTTGTCAAAACATTTGATACTAAAGATCTGACTTCTTTCTCTGTTTTTTGTTTTTTATAATTGTTTAATGATTTAACTAATATTTTGTTTTCATTTTTTGATTTTTTATAATTTGTAGTCATGTCATTCAATTTTTTTTTTAGATCTTCAGTCTGTTTTTGGGCATGTTCAAGATCTGCGGCTAGCAAATGTTCATTTAAATTGTTTTCAAACTGATACTTATCAAGGTTTTTAGTAACACTAATATCAGCTTGTATTACATTTTCATTTGTTACATCCTAGAGTTATTTGATATATTGTAATAGGTATATTTTATGTTTTAAATAAAGTTATTAATATTAAGATTAATGTGACAAAGTACCTGTTGTTTAGACGACCCTTCTTCACTTAACAAAGTTATTAGCTCATTGTGGGTTTTTTTTTTTTATACGCAAAGAACGTGAACTTAAAGATGTTATATTTGGAGAAGATAATATTATTCCTTCTTTTATACTTAAATTTAGAGACGGTATTGCTGGAAATAAAGTTAATTACCGGTGTAACAAAATATACAAAAAGATCTAACA
>NW_019101858.1:0-4699 GCF_001856785.1 Myzus persicae | reverse complement strand
GGATTTTCTATTTTGGACATTTCAAAAACATTTATTTATAATTTCCACTATGAGGTAATGAAAAATAAATACGGGGAAAAAATATCACTGTTATACACTGATACCGATTCATTAATATACCGTACCTATTAAGTCAAATAATTTTTTTAATGATTTAAAGTTTGATTTATTGTGTCACTTTGATACATCTAATTTTCCAACTAACCATTTTTGCTACAGTGGTAAAAAAAAGAACATACCAGGATTGTTTAAAGATGAACTAAAGGGTGAGATTATGACGCAATTTGTTACGCTAAGGCCCAAATTATATGGTTATACAGTAAGTGGTATTGAACACAAAAAAGCAAAAGGGGTAAAAAAATATGTTAGAGACAAGTATATGACAGTTAATCATTATTTAGATATTTTAATAAAGTTCAGAATACAAAATTCTAAGCATTTTGATACACTAAATGCCGAGTCTAGTCAAATTAATGCCCACTGTTATATTAATTCAATACAGGCGACCATTCATAATGTATTTTCAAAAACAATGAGAAAAATAGTATTGAGTGCAAATGATGATAAACGCGTTATATTAAAAGATGGTATTTGTACACTACCATACGGACATTATAAATTAAACTAAACAAAAATAACTATGATTATATTTTATTACAAACGCATTTTATAAATAATAAACCATTTAAATAATTAACTATTGGGCAAATCGATATTAATGATTAAAATTCCCAGTGTGCAAAGTTATATTCCATAGATATTCAAGCGATGTTTCATGGTAACATGGAACATCACATTTTAAGTTGAAATCACGTAATTGTAATATGTATGCGATTGCTAATGCTCATTACCGCTGTCATTCAGAAAATATTGCTTATCCGTTAGATAGAAATATCCTAGTAACATTTTAAAAATACATTCCTTTTATATTTCATTGAATGTAATGGAGATGTTTAGGTAAATTGATGATTGAATATTACATATTCAACAACCATGCAATATTACAGATAATGTTTACTTTACATAGATGCATTATTTCACTGCGATGCAAATTTATTGTTTTCACGTAATTTGTATATAACATCAAAAATCACCTACATATAATGTTATGTTGACACATTATCCCACTGTGAAATATTACGTTGCATAAATGTTTCAAATCAACTTGTAACTTGTATTCCTGTATAAATCCAATAGGATAGGTGCAAAGACCCCCCCCCCCCCCTATAAGTTGAAGGTCGGTCCATTTGCGCAAATAAAGATAAATACATAAATAGGTACTGAATAAAATACTAAAAACTTAGAAAATTATCATATTTTGTTGTTTATTTACATACATAAACTATATAAGTAAGAATAATAAATAACAATAACAATATTAATACATATAAAATCTTTTATAAAATCGATATAATAATAAATATATTTATACATCATATAAAACAAATTTTTCATAATATTTATATGAAGGGAAACGTATAATAAGTACAATATAATAAAAATAAATGTAGGTATACAACATTTTAAAACTCATCTATGTGACTATACTTCCATATTGTGTTTTAATTAAATTAGATTTGTTATTCATTTATATACTATACCTAGGTATATAATTTATAATATTTATAAAGTTACAAATACACACAAGACATAATAATAATATTTTGATATTAAAACCAATTTATAAAACTATGAACACTTTTTATACAAATTTTTAAATTTTAAATTTGTTTGAAATGTAAATAAATAAATACTACATTATCTATTATAATATAATTAAATACATTTTAATATTATTGATCAAATCACAATCATTTTCAATTAAATATGAATAAATACATTAATAAAACATATAAACTTATTTTATTTCTATTAAAGGCAGTACCTACATAATTTAAATATTAATTTGGATATATAACAAATAGAAATAAAAACGCTCACATTACAAAAAAAAACTTGTTTAAAGTGATTTATTGTGGTTATTTTCAAAAAAAGAATGTGTAAGTTCCATAATAACTGCTTTATCTGTACTAACAGGAATCATTAAACATTTATTTTTTATTTCATTAAGATGTACTGAAAAGCATTCTGAAATTGTTAAATCTATTATAAATGAACCCAAAACCGATGAATCAATGAGAGGGGTCATATAAAATGAACTACAATTTAAAAATCTTTGCACAATTAATTTGATATTGGATTTATTAGGGTCTGATTGCACTATATGTTTCACTCTGACAATATAGTTATTTTTTAACGTTATATATTTATCACATTCTTTTATAATATTTATTTTCATGCCTAAATCATTTAAAACAATTGTTTTGTAAAGCTTATCCGTTAGATTGAAATGTATTGAAGGTGTACGATTTGCTATTTCTTTTTGAAATAATACAGAATACTGCAATTCTAGTGGATCTACCAAAAACAATTTTTGTTTTTCACTAATCCTATTAAAAGCTTCTTGGAGACAATATTTTGCAGATTTAATTGAGAATTTAATTTCCTGTAAATAATTTTCGTACTTAAAACAACTGAAGCTGTCAAGTGGACCATGCGTTTTAACAAACATGGGGAGATGCAATAAACTGTGTACATTATAGGAAATTAAGTGATCTCCATATAAAATTGAATATTGAATAACAAATTTTTTAAAAAGTGTTTCAGCTAATTCGTTGTGAGTTTGGCATGTAACATTACTTATTAACAGTTTAACACCAGACACTAATAACATGAAATGTGAATAGAAAGATTTTTTTAATTTTCTTTTTAAGACTACTTGACCAGAGTAAAGTAAAAAAAACCTTAACTCAGTAGCTTTCCAGTAGTCTATGTCTTCTAATACCCGTGGTTTGCGGCTAAACTCTGATGGTACATAGGGTCTAAGAGCTAGAATGTTTTTTGATATATTTAATATATGTTCTTCAGTAAGTCTAACATTCTTTTTTCCTTTAACCCATAAAGTAATCAGACGTTTTGTAATTCCTATACATAAAAGGTGCATATAGTCAAGGCATACATCATTAACGATATCTATAGGTAAAAATTCAAGAGGACTGTCACCCTTATGGTATTCCTCATGAACTTTATTGCGAAATGAGTCATTTGTTCTGAGAGGAGCGTCAATTTCAGGATAAGTCATTCTATGTTGGATGTATTCACCTTCTTGAGTACAAGACGAACATCCAAAATATGCATTATGTGCTCGTACATTCAACAAAAAAATTTTGGCAGGAGTATCACAAATTATGTGTCCTACTTTAAATTTAAATAATCTATTTTCCACGAACAAACCATTTTGTAATATTTCACAGAGATCGTCTATAAATGGTTGAAGGAATTCATGGACGGACGTTGGTTTTGTTGTCCCATGAAAAATCCCTACTGGAAGCACATATTTATTTATTGATTGACAATTAATAACTGATATTAAAATAGGCCAAAGTTGGCTTTTAGAACTATTTGAAATTGGAAGACCATCTACATTAATACCTAACTTTAAATCTCCTTCACAATCAATCATATTAAAATATTTTTTCAGTACTGGAACTAACATATTTTTTATACCACAATGAATATACGAACCATGGCCCATTATAACTATTTCTTTTGGTATTGTAGGTGTTTTCATTAAAGTACGCACGTCTACTGGAACATTTAAGCCTTCACATTTTAAAATACCAAGAATAGAGTTAGTAGCATTATGCGATATTTTATGTTTTATAACCCAGTGTCGCAGTTTATCTTTTATATCAATGCTGGACTTTTGTTTTAAGTGTGGTAATTGAATATCATCAGATATGTTTGGATTTAAATTACTATTTGAGGTTGAAAAATATGCATTTGAGCTACATTGCACTTCACACAAAAGAATATTAGGAAATGTTGGTAATTGTTCGCGCCTAATAATTGGCGATACGAGATCGTTGCCGTTGTGCCGCGACGACGACCGTCCTTTCCTTATCATCTCTCGTTTCCACCGACACCTCTCATTAATTAAATGTGTATTATTATTATTTTCGTATTTATTATAATTATCAATGTTCTTTGTCCGTTAGTATTGTATATCCTCTGTCTTTGAACGTGATTATCATTTTGTGTAATCATATATTTTTTTTCTCTGTTTACTTTATACGGCCAACGCCCCTGTTTTTGTTTTTATTATATTATCTTATACTGCGTTTTTTTTTTGTCATATACCATCTTCTACAAAAAGTTGTATCGCTCTTGTTTTTTGATCCGCTATTAAAGCGATCTATATATTATTATGTATTATTCACTACAACAGTGAGCACCAAATCTATATTATATACTTAATTATTTTGCAATGTGCACCTGGTTGCTCACTGTTATTATTATTATATTTTGTGTTGCTGTTATACCATTATCCAACCAATAAAACTCGATCTCTTACCCAAGCTGAATGCGTAAGTCTCTTTTCATTATTATTCTCATCATTGTATTGAGCGAGTCGTCCGCGTAAGTCCGCCAGCAACATCCGTTGTGTGAGAGGCCGCCTAGGTCTTCAAGATTCAGTTTTCCGAGCTGCGTCGTCGGCAGTGTATCACCGTCTCCGGATTTCCGTAATTTGTAGTCATCGTACTGAGCGAGTCGTCCGCGTAAGTCCGCCAGCAACGTATGTTGTGTGAGAGGCCGCCCAGGTCGTCCAGGTCACCGTCGGTTCCGGTCAACAGCACAA
>NW_019101857.1:0-4618 GCF_001856785.1 Myzus persicae | reverse complement strand
AACATAAAGGTATTCAGTGCCCAATGCATCACATTTACCGTATACCGACTATACCAACTATAGTTTGTAAAATTCCAAGTTAAATCTTTTCTCTGAATACTGTCGAGCACAAAATTATAATTAATATTTTATGTATTAATTTTTGAATGCATTGGTTAGTTACATTTTAAGCTATTCGAGAATATTTAAATTTTAAAATGTAATTATTTAATTTCCGATGGATATTCAATAATCAGCAGAGCGACTTTCCCGGCTTTATAAAATAATTTGATGTTTGATGTACGACGGCGTCACTTTGATTCGCGGTTCGACCACAAGCAGACGGCATAGTGATATTCATATATTACTTAACATTTATATAAACTTTTATTTTTATTTTTTATTAGATATTTACAATCTATTCATAGAATAATAAGCAAATTAGATAAGAGTAAAAAAAACACATGAGTAATATGACGGAAGAAGCCACCCATTGATGACACTACCTATTTTGTTTAATTTATTAGGAGAAATTTGATCTAGGAATCAAGCATTTAGCAGGTCACGACACCAATTACGTTTGAGACGTCTGAAGGGGTTACCCGGGATCGAAGGGACTGCTAGATTTTTTATAAGAAAGTTAGGATGTTTATATAAACTAAAAATAAAAATTGTTGAATTTTGCGGGACATAAAAACTCCAGTGTACTGTACTACTGTAATAGTGTAATATGACTAGTGTGTACAAGGTACAACACTTTTTATATCTATTTAATTTTATAAAATATGTTTTATTATTCTGCGACCTGGATATGACATCGTCGTTTGTGATACCGTATTTTTTTGTGTTGCGCGCTCGGGAACAAAAAATTTGCCCCTACTTCACTCGGGTAGCAAATTAAATTTTAATGTTGTGACTAAAAAGTAAAATATTTAAGCCCCAAAAGAATAAGTAATCAAACTACCTAACTTATACATCGACTCTTCGGGTAATATATAGCTGCAAGGCGCTATATCTTGAGTGCAGACGCCATATCGAGGAACTTCTTCCTACATCTAAATCCGAATTGAAAAAATCGAAATTTTTTATAAAAATTACTTGAGTAAAATGAAATATGTGAGTAAATGTTTATTGTTGCCATACACAATTCTCTTTTGTTCAAAGAAATTATTAGAATTGCGAATCGTTTCCGGTGAGTGACGACGATCGGCTTTTGCCATAGATGATAGGTATTATAATATAATATGTTGTCATCAGTTTTCGAGTTTTTGACTTCTTTGGATTACACGACACATTTTTATTTCAAATTCCGAAACAGAATATTGGGAGTGTTTAAATCTATACAATGCAGAACACGGCACTCTGAGTATAGGCCGTTTAGATTTTTAGATACACTACCGTCAATTTTTACATCCGGCATCTAACAATATTGTTTTTAGTCTTAACAGTTAAACTATAACTTGACATAAAACTCTAGAAGTGTCGAGACTTGAAAAAATATCAAAATTAGGTTTTGAAATTTACAGAAGTAGGTAATAAAAAAATGGATACTTTAATCGTGCCTATAATATTCTCTCTGGGCTCGGCATTAATATGTTATTAAGCAATATTATTCTATAATGGTGTGCAGTCACCGATGTATTTGCTACAAAAATGTGCGGTTATATTATACTACTACACTATAGTGTAATAAATAATATAATATGTATACAGCCGTGTAGGTACCTAACGAAGGCTCTCACATATAGGTAGGTAAGTGACGGGGGAAAAAAAAATGTATGGCTTCCCTTGTACCTAAATATATTTATTGTTTTATATTTTAAAAACTTACCCTACAAATTAAGTACTACAAGTATAGTTTATACTTTGCAGAGGTCGCTGTGGTAATTTCTTAAAATAGGAAGTATTTTTTAAAAAAAAATCATGAACATTTTAGATTTGTTAGTTAGGTACACATGAATTTACTAGACCAATTTGAATTAGTTAATGCCAAAAAAGTTGTTAAATTAAGTGCCTAAATAATAAGTCACTTAGTCACATACTCACATGTAACATGTCAGATCGTACCATGCTGATATAGTAACACATGATCCAAGTGATATGCATTTGAGCATTTCCAATAACATTAAGATGTAACAATTAATGCTGAATACGGTTTAATGCTTTTAACTACATGTTCAACAACTATTATTCGTAATATTTTTTGTCTTAAAGCCTAAAGGCAGTTTCCAAAACGTACATAAATTAATATCAGTTGTAAATTTTTTCAAACTTATAAGCTATATAACAGTTAAAAATTGCATTTACTTGTTAAAATCAGTATATATTTTATGTTTAAGGTAGTAGCCAGTAGGTACATTAGTTACACGATATAGACCTATAAATAATGGATAAATTATTAAAAACATGTGATTTTATATCTGTATTAAAAAAAAAATTATTTAGCTGAAATTGAAAATATAATTATATATATTTTTTAGTTAAGGTTTGTAGTATTATATTGATGTATGAACTGAAGAATACAATGTTGAGTAGTCAAGATAGGATATGTTTACTTTGATGAACTGACTCAGTGAATCTTTTGATCATAAGAATCATAAGTCAACTTGTTCATTTGTTTGTGACCCCCGAAAAGTTAAATTTGTGGAATCATTAATCAAATCTTCGATAAGTTGTTTCTTATCATAATTATACAAAATTAAATCAAATCACTTAATTCTAGTTCAAAGATAAAAGTCTTAAAAGTTAGTAAACTAGGTTTGAATACAAAATAATTATTTATAAGAATGGAAATATCCATTATCCAAGTAGTCACTATTTCCATTGTTTCGTTTTAATAGATGAAATTTCAATTTTAATAATGTAAAAAAAAATTATTTTGTTGGCATATCAAAAAGATAATGAATAAAAATCATCTACATCCTATATAGANGATCAAATATTTATCAATGGAATAATATGGACAACTTGCTGGACAGTAAAATGGTATAATTTAATCTTTTATCAAATTGAAAATGGAAATTGATTTCTTAAATAATATTTTAAGAATTTCATATTTTTTTTTATTGTTTATAATTTTATACCTACGAATAAGAAAAATTGCAATTACCTTAATTATAATATAAAAATCTAAGGTTAAGAAAATACAAAATTTGTTTGTTTGTTTTTTAAAAATGTTTTGTTTGTAATATTTATTTATTTATTTGTGGGATTATTGTATAATTTAGTTTTATAAAATAGTAAGTTTTTGTACATCAACTGTCAAAAGTAGCTGAAGTTCATTGTTATTAACAAGATGACCTTTATTTTACTTGAAGACAAACATTTCCATAAAATAAACAAATGACTTTTGAAAACTTGGCTTTTAGAAAATAAAACCAAAATTTTGTTGGTATATTTTATCAAAAACTGTAATTGACTCTAATGTATGATAATAAGTAGAAATTATCAATGTTTTTTTTTAATATTAATTTTTATAAGAATTTTAATAACCGCCTTATACCGTTTGATTTGTTTTGTCACCTTTATTTAGCTAAACATGTAAATAAACAATAAATAAAATATTTCTACATTTTAGCTATTGGTAAATTTATAAGTACTTGCAGTGCTTGGTTTTTTTAATAAGCTGTATTGGATCAGCACTCTCTAATACATTAACTTAACACCATTACAAAACAGTATTAATTTGTATACACCAGATACCTACATTATATTTTAATGATATTTAAGCAAAATCTTCAGCTTAACACTTTTCTTCATACAAATAATAACATTTATCATTTGTGTTATCTGGAACAGGAAGACCCATTTGAACTGAAAACCACAAAATACTATATTAATTTTATGGACTTCAAAAAGAAATTCATAGATTTTTAACAAATAAAAAAACCTACATAATATTACATACTATATTGTGATCTTTTTTTTTATTATTATTTTCTCCCTTGTTTACCTACAATGGGCAATACCAATTTATAAGTCCACTTTTAAACGCTGTACCAATTACAGTGATAACTGATAACCTAACGCAGTCAATCAAGAGCACAAGATTATTAAATTTGATAAACCCATCTATATTGGTAAATATACTTAACATTTTTATGTTCAACATTTACCAACACATTTACTATATTTTGTTTAGGATTTTGTGTGCACGATGTTTCTAAGACAAAAATGTATGACTATCACTATAAGCCATAAGGTGACACAGACACTATATGGGGACAAGATTAAGTTCATGTATACTGATCAGTGTTGTAAAAAATACTTTTAAAACGTAATTGAGTAATTACTCAAATACTTATAAAATAAAGTATTTAAAATACCACAGAAATACTATCTATAGTAAAGTATTTGAAATAATTTTCAAATACAAAACAAAAAAATCAATTTAATTCTGAATCATTCATAATATATTATATTAATTGAACATTTGAGTGTTGCATTTTAAGAACATTATTTGTTCAAAATATTGATCCGCAATATTTGTTCTTTTTTTGTATTGTTGCATCACCGACACTAAACACTCTCTCTACTGATGCACTGCTAGGTAGTGGAGTGTTGTACTTCACAAATACCTGAAAACTAAGTACAAATGTTTTTGTAATATTACTACTAATAGTATGAGAAGTTTTCAACT
>NW_019101856.1:0-4739 GCF_001856785.1 Myzus persicae | reverse complement strand
GTTTATATGTTAAGTTTCCTACTGTGTTGTTGTTAATAGTAATAAAGAAAGTTTATTAAAAGGAATTGTTTGTTGTTTACGCCTTGAAGTTAACATAAATAGTAGTATTTATCTTTCAGAAGTGGGATACGGACGTCTGTAGTGTCGTTACGTGTGCGTGTTCGGTTGTCTGTGTGTGAAACGTGGGTTGTGCGTCGTACTCCAAAACGAAGGATTCGAATATTCGTTCGTTACGGTCGTGGAAAACGTGGTTTTCGTGAGCCCGCTATTACGCGCCGGTATAACCTCAAAGTGGCTACATTCGGTTCATCAAGTTGGTAATACTTGTCGTTGGTCAGTGACCACCGCGGTAGATATTGTGGTACCGTGTTATCACTGTGGTTGTTGTGATACCGTGTTATCTCTGTTGTTGTGAGATATTGTATTTTCGCTGCTGGTGATATGTCGACGTTCCCTTCCGACGACGGAAAGGTTGGCGTGGAGATCCGAGCTCCGACTTACGTTGAATTGCATGCGCTTGTCGAAGAGTTGCGTGCTAAACTCGATGCCAATAGTGCTGAACGTACGTTGGCGCAAGCGACTGTCGTGGTTGACTGTCCTCCGCGAGCCAACCAACCGTTGGAGCATAGGGTGATTGGCGATCTATCGAAAGGCGCCGATAAATTCAGAGGTCGAGAAACGCCTGTAGAAGCGGAAGATTGGTTGTTGGGTATTAAGGGTTTGACGACAGTAAACAAATGGCAGTTTCAGTACACCCTTCAATACTTACGCATGCAATTGGAGGCAGCCGCAAAAGACTGGTTTGTTGGTAGAACCTTCCGGGATTGGGACGAGTTCGAGCAGAAGTTCCGTAAGACTTTCGTGCGCACTTCTTGCGCGTCCGACAGGTTGGACCTCATGCGAGCTCGCAAGCAGGGACGATCCGAAGCACTAATGGACTACTTCCAGCCAAAGGTGAGGATGTGTCGTGAGTTGGCTATGAGTTTCGAAGTCACGAAGGATTATGTCCTTCGAGGATTGTTTATGCGCAACTTGGCATTGTATGCTGTCGGTCGTAAACACGCTGATGATGACGATCTGTTGGACGACCTGCTCGGTTGGGAGCGAATGAATTCATTGCACCAAGCCGCGTCGAATTCTGAACCCCCTGTTGAAAAGTCCAAACCGCGTACGACTACGAAGCCTGTGGTAGTCCCGGTGACGCAAACTACGGGAAAGACCATTACGCCGTCAGGTGAATCCACTACTGCCGTAGATACGCGTGGCGTTGGGCATAATTTGTCGTGCTGGAATTGCAAGTTGATGGGACACCTTTCTAGGGATTGTCCAACTCGACGGAAAACCACTACTTGTTACGGGTGCGGAGCGACAGGTCATATTCGTCCAAACTGTCCGGAGCGAGGCCAGACGAGCGTGGCAATGGAGGTCCGCGATGCGAAGAGTCACCCCTACCGGAGAACGGGACGGATCAACGGCCGTGAAGTGGATGTCCTCCTTGACACGGGATCGCATTACAATTTGGTCAAGTCTAGTATCGCCATTTGTTGCGGGCTTCTGATCGAGCCATTGGATAAACCGTTGTACGGACTAGGCAGCGTCACTGTGCCGTCTGTACGAGCTGTTGGTGTGGCGCGGGCTGAGATCGCTATCGATGACGTTTGCCCTGGACGAGTTTCGTTGTTAGTGGTACCCGACACTGTGCAACAACCGGACGTTATTGTGGGGCGTGAATGGTTGGATTCACCGACGGTAGCGTATCGGAAGGTTGGTCGTGAACTGCATTTGTATAAAGCTGAAGAGTGTTCAGGTGAGACCGAACATACGGTGATGACTGCCGGATGTGAAGTCGACTACATACATACCGTGGAAGTGCGCTGTGATTCGGAACGCGTTCCATTGGTGCCGAGCGACTTCGCGTACGTTAAGACCGACGTAACTGAACGCGAGCGCGAGGAATTGATTGAACTTGTAAACGAATATCGTGATTGTTTCGCGAAAGGTCTTAGTGAACTTGGGTGTACTCCGCTGTTAAACGTCGATATTAACGAGGTACCGGGGAGCTACCCTGTCGTCTGCCGTCCGTATAAAACTTCCCCGTCCGACCGGGAAGAAATTTCGAAAATAGTGTCCGAATGGAAGCAACATGGGCTGGTGTCTGAAACCGTATCGCCGTACGCCAGTCCTGTGCTCTTAGTTAAGCAGGCTGGAGGTAAGAACCGCCTATGCGTGGATTATAGACGTTTGAATAAGCAGACTGTGAGACAGCATTATCCCTTACCGGACATGCAAGAACAGTTGGAGTCTCTTGCTCAAGGTAACTTATTTACGCAACTGGACTTGGCGAGTGGTTATTTGCAGATCCCGCTGACGGCCGAAGCTTCGGCCAAAACTGCGTTCATTACAGCAGATACCACTGGGCAGTTTACACGTATGCCGTTCGGTCTTTCTGGCGCCGTCGCCGAGTTTACTCGTCTGATGCAGCGAGTTCTGGGACCGTTACAGGGGAAGGTTGTCCGCAATTACCTTGATGACATGATTATTGAAGCTGAAGATTGGACTGACATGCTGAAGAAGTTGAAGTCGGTACTCGAAAGACTTCGAGAGGCGAATTTAACGCTGAAACCGTCTAAGTGTTTGTTCGGTACCGATCGGGTGGAATTTTTAGGATTTGTAGTGGAAAACGGTCAGATTCGACCAGGGCGTGAGAAGACCCGTGCGATCGCGGAATATCCAACTCCTACGGATGCGCGTGTAGTCCGACGTTTTTTAGGTTTGACCGGGTTTTTCCGCCGGTTTGTTATTGGCTACGCCGCGGTTGCTGAACCGCTGACTAGTCTGTTACGGAAAGACGTTAACTTCAGATGGACGGAAGCTCAAGACCAGGCGTTTTGCAAGTTGCGTGAGGCACTTGTCGGTGACGCTGTGCAGGTCATGTTCCGCCGTGATGCGGAGGTAACTGAACTACACACTGACGCGAGTACCGCAGGACTGGGTGCTGTCCTGCTGCAATCGTTGAAACGCGGCGATCCGACTCGGTTGGTGTACTGCGCTAGCCGTCAAACCAGTGAGCCCGAGTCACGCTATCACTCTAGCAAGTTGGAGCTATTGTGTATAGTGTGGGCAGTGAATAAATTTAGACAATTTTTGCTGGGAATTAAGTTCGTGATTTTGACTGACTGTCAAGCTTTAGTTTACCTGAATAACTTCAAAAGTCAGAACGCGCAGGTTGCTCGATGGTACGACTCCCTGCAAGAGTACGAGTTTGAGATAAAGTACCGGCCTGGTACGCAAATGGCGCATGTCGATGCTCTCTCTCGTGCACCTGTCGGACAGGAACAGTTGTCCTTGGACGAAGTTCTTTCTGAGCGAATTGATGTGGTTGGGGTTGTACTGTCAGTAGAAGAACGGGTAGCCATGTGCCAGTCAGCCGATCCTGAAATCGCTAGACGGAAGGCAGAGCTAGTCGCAACACCAGGAGAGACTGGAAGAGATTTTGTACTGGAAAAGGGGATATTGTATCGTAACGTTCACGGCAACTTGTTGTTCGTTATGCCTAACGCCATGAGGAAAAGTTTGGTTGTAACTGCGCATGACCTCAGCGGACATCCAGGCGTGGACCGGACGGTCAGCAATATCATCCAAGATTTTTGGTTTCCAGGCATAAGGAGGTATGTTAAGTTACACATCCGTATGTGTTTCGAATGCTTATTGACCAAGGATCCCCGTGGTAAACGGCCGGGATACCTACACCCCATACCAATTGGCAAAAGGCCGTTTGAAACAGTACATGTCGACCACGTCGGACCGTTCGTGACAACCATCGAAGGGCTCAAATACGTTCTTGTCCTGGTGGACAACCTCACGAAGTATGTGTCTTTATATGCCGTTGAGGACACCAGTGCCGAGAAGTTGATTTTTTGTATTCAACGATTTGTCGACACTTTCGGGCTGCCAGGACGACTGATCACTGATCGAGGAAGCTGTTACACTTCGGGAGCATTTGAGCAGTACTGTCAGCAGCGGGGCATTCAACTGGTGTGGACCTCGTCCCGTTACCCTCAGGCCAACGGTCAAGTGGAGAGAGCCCATAGTGTAGTGATGGCGGCCCTCCGAACTGCGGGGGTAGACTCGGCTGGTTGGGCTAAATTGCTGCCCGAAGTTCAGCGCGCAATCAATAATAGCGAGAGTAAGACTACTACTAAAACACCTTTTGAAATGCTACTCGGTTACAGGCCAAGGTTTCAGTTAGGAGTGCTGAGAGGACTGTCCACTACCACTAACAACTGGACTCCACCAGAGCAGGTGCGCGAAGAAGTTCGAGGCCGTATGGAGATCACTAGGCAAAAGGCAAAGGCTGCTTATGACGCTCATCGTCACGACAACGTCCATTACCAAGAGGGTGAAGTGGTAGTGATGAAGCGGGCGTGTAACTCGACAGGGGTCTCCAAGAAGCTCCAGGATCGTTATAGGGGTCCGCTAGTGATAACAGAGGTCTTGCCGGGGGATGTGTACAGAGTCGTTGAGCTTAGTACAGGGCGCGCAAGCAGATTTGCTACCACTGCCCACGTTTCCCAGTTAAAGTCCTGGAAGATGACCGACTCTGATCCACTGGAGGAAGACTATAGTGAGGAAGAAACAAACCCTATGTTGGAAGTTCCGGAAGAACAGGAGGAGGTACACGACGCTGTGGAAGAAGACGTCTCGAGACCCCGCCGGAAACTACAACCGCCCGTTTGGAT